>NW_019238028.1:18219-21295 GCF_002742605.1 Olea europaea var. sylvestris | reverse complement strand
TTTTTTTTTTTTTACTTTTTAGCCAATTCAAATTGTTGGGGTAATATTTTATCCGCAAGTTACTAACAATTCAATAGTCAGTTTTAATATATATTATTCAGGACAGACAAACTATATTTTTTGTGAAAAGACAAAAAGAGTTATATACACAATGCTTTGCTCAAGGCTTTACTCCATTAATCAAAAAGAATATATCCTTTTAAGATGACATTCATTGAACTATTCCTCATCATATGGACAATGAAACATGATTATAACTAGCTTCTGTGAGGCCACAAATTCACCCAGAGTTAAGTAAAAGTATTTAGACCTTTTACCAATTTAAAATTGTTGTACACATGTATCTCCAAATTGATAGGAATAATGTAGTGACTCAATGTTATTTAGTATTTAGCCTCCGTTTCGCCCCCATTTTGTGGAAATGAAAATGGGTGGAATAGTATTTTTTTGAAAAATGAGTGGTTAAAAAAGAAGGAAAAGTTTTCAATTTTCATATAATATTATTTTGTGGAAAATTGTGTAGTTGAAAATAGGAGAGAGAAAAATGGAATGAAAATTAATGGGGCCAAACGGGGGCTTAATATTTTTCATCAAGAATCAATGTTCAGATAGATGCATTTGAAAGGGAATTCTTTATTAGATTCTCTAGCCAGACAAAAAAAGAGCGAAAACAAGTTGCAATTGAATTACAAATTTTGAAAATTTTATAATAGAGAATGAAAGAAAGCAACAAGAGGAGATACTTTGAAAGTTTTAACCTACCAGGATCCCAGATTTTCGTCTTTAAGTTAAACTGGTATCTAAAGGGCTATATATAAAAAATTCAAGAATAAAGAGGAAGAGTTTGAAATGAAAAGGACAAAGACCAATAAGGCCTCAGACACTTCTATATGGCAACAAATTACGGATATTACCGATGACAGAGAAAAACTACACAGAAATGAAGCACTGCCACATATTTTACACATGATCCAACAGTAAGTTTTATTTCAACAATACCAAGAAGTCAAGTTAATTAGGATAAACAGAATGTGTCAAAAAAGGATTGCTACTATGATACAATACCTCAATAGTTATCGTGTGATCAGAGACATCAACAGCTTTGGCTCTAAAAATACTGGCAATATCAAGAACATTGCGCCGAGCAGTGGCATTAACAGCTATTTTTATCAACATCAATTCCCGCTCAGCGTAAGGCAAATGCGTAAGATCCCGAACCTGAAAATGACAAAGCTTACAAGTTGTGCAGTTGTTTGAAGCATGATCAATTCAAGAAAAGCAGAAACAAAACTGTGCTGAGTAAGAAATCTTCTAGTTCAATCAAATAGGTCTGTGTGAATTCGAAAATTAGAACTCCTTGGTTGACATGAAATGAGGACTATCACACAACACAAACGCTAGGCACAGGGAAAATTAAAAGTAGTGTAGTCCAGGCACTAAGGAAAGATGAAGTATGAGCACGAAAACCCATTATTTATGGGGTAAGACCTGGGAATGCACAGCACAAATAGAATATTTCAGCAAGCAAATCTAGTTGTAACAAGAAAAAGAGAACCAGAATTTTATTCCACACTAAAACGTCAACAATTTATCCAACTACAGTGGCAAATTCTATGTTCAGAATTTGTAGAAGATATTTCTGTGATTTATAGGGGAAAAAAGTGATGTGTACATAACAAATGTGCAATGCTGGATGTGAATCATGTGACATTCCAATTCAAAGGCGAAATTAATGCAATTCTCACCTCATGAAGATCAACTAGTTTATTAAATTGTTGCACCAACTTGCTAATTGATTCGTCCGTAGCAGGAACAACAGTAGTAATGCGAGAAATGCCCTCAACTTCAGCACGATCAAAGGCTAAACTCTAATGATAAGAAATGAAGACAAAAATGCACCAAAAATCAGAAGGTGTTGATTTATTCCACACTTTCTGCAAGGAATAAAATGACAGTGCATACCTGAATATTGTATCCCCTTCGAGAAAAAACCCGTGACAAGATTAACTCCAGGAACATCATTAACAAGCATTGAGAGAGTGTGAGAACGAAGACCACTTGTCTGCAAGCATCAAAGCCAGGAATTGAAGTAAGCACCAATCATGGAAACTTTATACAAAGAATAATATTGCAGCAAAACTCGCAGTACCTAAACATAAAATATTCATAATTACATAGGAAGGACAAAATCATTAGAGATGTATAATCAGCATATCATAAGCCTCCAAAATAAAGTCAGCGTATTAAAGGAGCTTGTGTATTAAAATATAAAAGATAGTAATAAGAGACACTAATGTCAAAAACAGAAAGAAATGATAATTACTTACTTCTCCATCATTCAGCACACCCCAGTGAGCATCAAGAACTTGACTGAATGAAATATCATTGACTGCTTCCACAGGATAAACATCTCCCTTCATCCAACATAAATGCATTAGCATTCAGCTAATATTGTACTTCACAAAACAAGCAACACCCTACCAGATTTCCTTGTTAAACAAAGTAAACACAGAGGTAATAAATGGAAGAGCCTGTGGGGTAGGTGGCGAGGGTTGAGTTATCAAGAAGCTGTGGGAAAAACAGATGCTAATCATTCAAAAGAGAAGGTGTATATAAAAACTATAGTCAATCTAGAGCAACTGTCACCTGTAGATTCCCATTGGAGGGACTCGTATCCTTTCATTAGTTGTATAGTTTCCTATACATAAATTAATATAGCATAACTAGTGACTAGTGAGAATAACGACCATAGAAGCATTGACGATCCAAAACAAACAAATCAAAACTGTAGCTTGCTATAGTGATGATTTTGAAAAAAATCATTAAAGAACCAATTGTTTGAACATTCAATAACTTGAGAGATTTTCTGCTTAATTTAGGTACCTGTCCCATGGTTGTGACAGAAAGAATAACATAGATCTCCAAAGTCCATATCACCAACTCATGCTATGAATGTTACTTTGATAGAATATACATACTTTGCAATCTAAAACAAGTGCCACAAGAATCATCCCAACCAATTTTCCAAAATAAAATTTCTTAAAGGTTTAACAAATTGAATGTACATTTTAAACAA
>NW_019238028.1:0-18008 GCF_002742605.1 Olea europaea var. sylvestris | reverse complement strand
AAGTGCCACAAGAATCATCCCAACCAATTTTCCAAAATAAAATTTCTTAAAGGTTTAACAAATTGAATGTACATTTTAAACAAGGTTATTTTCGTACAGATATCTGGGCAGATGAAGTGGCTATGATCAACTTATCAGAAAATTAAGTTTTGTTAAACCATACATTATTCAATAGCAATTAGCAAATATTGATAGTTTTTATAGAAAGTAGAAAAAATAAATTAATTTAGATAAAAGTGGTTAAGTGGATTTTATGTGGGGATAGATTTTTTATGGATAGAAATAGTGGGAAAAATTTTAATGAATAAGATAGTTGAAGGGGGAGAAAGTAATTTATTAAAGTTTTACAAACTGGACTTTTACAATGGGAAGCTTTTGAATAGCAATTGCACACAACATTTGAAGGTGGCAACCCCTATTTATAGAAAGTGAAAGGCGGTGGAACTATTTCTAGAGAATTCTTATTTTCTACTTTTTATTTATTGTTTTTGCTTGGGTCCCAAGAAATTCTAGGAAATTCTAGAAATGGATTTATTCAGGGGTGTTGCTATATTTTTGCAATCTTTCATCTTGAACTTCAAGATGACTAGTAGTATAGTTCTTCTGAGCAATAAAGATTTCAACTTCAAATTGGGTTATATCGATTCCAAGAAAGTAGTACATCAATCCGAAATCAGACATCTTAAATGATTTTATCATGTCTTCCTTAAATTTCTTGATCATCTTCTCATCGTTCCCTATATAGATGAAATCACTAACATATAGAGAGATTATGAGTATACTATTTGTACCTTGATTTTTAATGTATAGATTTGATTTATTTTGACTCTTCCTGAATTTTTGCACTGTAAAGTAGCTATCTATTCCGTTGTACCAAACTCTAGGAGCTTGCTTAAATCGCATAGTGCTTTCTTTAATTCTAAGTACTTTATCTTCTGGACCTTGTACCATAAACCCTTGAGGTTGCTCTACATAAAATTTTTCTTTAAGAAAACCATTGAAAAATGTTCACTTAACGTCTAGTTGGTAAATCTTTCAATTCTTTTGTGCGGCTAGTGCAATTAACGCCCTTATAATGTCAAGAAGTGCAACTGTAGCAAATGTATGAGTGTAGTCGATACCAAACTACTATGAGTATCTTTTAGTGACTAGTCTTACTTCGTGTTTTTGGATTGCGTCGTCAATCTTAAGCTTTGTCTTGTAGATCCAATTGACTCCTATGACTTTTTTATGTTGAGGAAGATCTCCAAGCTCCCAAGTGTTAATTTTCTCAATCATTTTTATTTCTTTGTTCACAGCTTTTATCCATTTTGGTTGTTTCAAGCTGGTTCATAGCTTTCAGGGTCTAAGATCATCATATTGCATGTTTGATATATTTTTGATAAGCTCTTATGTTTTTCTTGGTGACAATTTTTTGTGAGTCGACTGGTTCTTCTATCGTTGCTTGCTGTGGTGATTCTGATTTGTTGTTATCCTCGATGTCACCCTTGGATTTTTCTAGTTGTGATAGGATGCTGAAAACATTTCTTTCGACTTGGCCAGTCCCCTAATTGTAGGTGACATCTTCATCAAACTTAAAATCTCGACTTCTAATTAGTTTCTTTGTTCTCAAGTTATAAACTCGATAGCCTTTAGTTTGAGTACTATAGCCTAAGAAAATTCCTTTATCCATCTTTTCATCTAATATGCCTCTTTTTTCTTGTAGAATGCGTGTGGTAGATGCAACCAAAAAAGCTGAGATGCTTTGCTGATAGTTTTCGTCCACTCCATGCTTTTACAAGTATTTTATCTTGCATAACTTTAGTCGAATGTCGATTTAATAAGTAGACTGTATTGTTTACTACTTCTGCCATAATGTTTTCGAAAGACTTTTCTCCATGAGCATAGCTTTCGCCATCTCCATTATGTTCTATTCTTTCTTTCTGAAACGCCGTTTTGTTCTGGTGCATATCCAACGTTGAGTTGATGCTCCATTCTTTCATCTTCACAGAACTTGTTGCATTTTTTTGATATGTATTGTTTGCCTTTATCTTATGCAGGACCAACTCGAACAATTAATTGAAAGTAAGAACGGATCTATTGGGAAGAGGGAATTGAGGAGAGAAGAGGGGTAGAAGAAGAATCAATAGAAGTACAGATGGAGAAAAGAAAGTTGCCACGAGCCACCAAAATAATTTATTCATTTATCAACTAATGAAATTATATAGCAAAGTAGGTTTAAATAGTAAAAACCAAAACCCTAACTAGAATGGGCTTGCGCCAATATAAGCCCAATTACATAAATAAGAATCCAAAACAAAATAAAGTCCAATTAGAAATAAATAAAAGACTGGATGTCCTTATCACTATCACTTCTAATAGTCGTGATATTTCAATCACTTTGCTTTTCAACATAGCCTTTAAATTTTTTGAAAATCTCAAACACGGATTTCTCGAGTAAAAAATATAGTGATGTCATTCTAGTGTAATCATCTATGATGAAATTGTACTTGTTTTGGTCATGTGATGAAGTACGCGTCGGACCCCGTACATCTATATGTATCAGCTCCAACGACTTTTTGGCTTTCCAAGATATTTTAGAAAAAATGGTTAACGATTTTTCTCAAGCAAACATCCTTCACAAACTTCTTTAATCTCATTTATGACTAGTAGATCTCTCATCATTTTTTTTGTTATAGGATCTTCAACTCGTGAAAGTGAAAGTGTCCAAATCTCCTATACCACAATCACGAATCGTCCACTTGCGTCGTCATTGCCGTATTGTTTGCGTATCTCCATTGAATTGGAAAACATTTATTCTACCGCTTTTTAATTTTTGCAATTACTAAGGATTTATCTTTTTCGTCATAAATTATGCAAGAATCTCCTTTGAAATGTAAAATGTATCATTTCTCATCATGTGACATACACTTAATAAGTTTTGATCTATTTTAGGGATCAAGAGAACTTTGTTGATATATCTCTTACCCTTTTCTGTATCAATGGCAATAGCACTTTATTTGCCTGTTGGCTTCATAAAATCATCATTGTCAATTTTTATTTTTGCCTTAATGATTACTACGACCACTATCTAGATACTATGCATCTAGTTTTCTTTAGATGTATCCTTATTGGAGGCATGAAATAGACTTCCTTCTATATCATTTTCTTCAGATAAACTAGCTTGATAGTTTTGTTTAAAGTGACAGAATTTTTCATGTCCAATTTGTTTACAATTATGGCAATGTGATTTTCCTTTAAACCAACAATCATTATGCAAATGACCTTTTTATTTTAATTTTATACAAACGCCACATGAAGGATACTTTCCATTATTATCAATTTCTTTTCCTTGAGTTCCTTTGTTTTTAGAATTTTCTTCCACCTTTTTTTAGATTTTATGAAACCGCATATAAACTTTAGATTGAAAAGCGTTCTCTATGTCAATTTCATAACGTGTTTCTAATATTTTTTCATGAGCTTCTAATGAACCCATCAATTCCACAATTAATAATTTATTTATATTTTCAGAGTCCTCAATAGCTGCAATAATTAGATATTTTTTTCTATAGAAGTAATTAAAATTTTTCCAACAACTTTCTTTTCAAGAATACAATCTCTGTAATATCTTCGTTGATTAACATTTATTCTTGAATAATAATCTTTTGTAGTTTCAGAATCTTTTATTTTTAGATTTTCAAACTTTCTTCTTGAAGTTTGAAGACAGCAAGTACTTACCTTGTTACTACCATAGAAATCCTCCTCCCATTTATCCCAACCTTCTTTTGCTATTGTAACTCCCATGATTCTCGAAAAATGTGTCAGTCAATGCTCATTTGTAGAGCAAGTAGAGCTAGAGAATTTTTCTGTTGATTTTCTTTAAGTTCCTTCTTTTGTGCAGCACTTAGAGTGGAAATATCATCTGTATAACCATTATTGACAACATCTCATAAATTTTACTCACAAAAGTAAGTTTTCATTTTAATGGACAAGAAATCATAATTGTCTCCATTAAATATTGGGATTGAAATTGATTAGCAAAAAGCTTCAACCATAATATAAGCTTACGCCCCAATAGATATCGAACGAAACTCTGATACCATTGATGATTTTTATAGCGTGTAGGAGAAATAAATTAATTTACATAAAAGTGGTTTAAGTGGATTTTATGTGGGATAGATTTTTTGGGAATAGAATAGTGGGAAAAATTTTCATGAATAAGATAGTTGAAGGAGGAAGAAAGTAATTTATTAAAGTTTTACAATGTGGGCTTTTACAATGGGAGCTTTTTTACTCCAATTGCACACAACATTTGAAGGTAGTAACCCCTATTTAAAGCAAGTGAATGGCGGTGGAACTATTTCCAGAGAATTATTATCTTCTATTTTTTTATTTCATTAGAAGCCCAAGAAAAAATATTAGAAAGGCGTAATGAAATTGACGTAAATAACGTTTTTCAATCCAAAGTTAATATGCGGTTTCAGAAATCTAAATAAAGTGAGAGAAGATTTAAAGAAAATTCTAAAAATAAACAAACTCAAGGAAAAGAAATTAATAATAGAGGCAAGTATCCTCCATGTGGTGTTTTTAAAAGAAAAAGTCATTTGAAAAAGGATTGTTGGTTTAAAGGAAAACCACAGTGCTGTAGTTGTAACAAAATTGAAGAAAAATTCAGTCACTTTAAACAAAATAAAGCCAATTTCTCTGAAGGATAAGATATAAAAGGAAGTTTATTTTATGCCTCCAACAAAAATGCATATGAAGATAAACTAGATACGTTGTATCTAACCAGTGGCTGTCGTAATCATATGACAAAAGATGAAAGCATTTTGTGTAGTCTAGATAAAATCAAGGTAAAAATCAAAATTGGCAATGATGACTCCATGGAAGCAACATGCAAAGGCATTATTGCCGTTGATATAAAAAGGGGTAAAAGATACATAAACAAAGTTCTCTTGATCCCTAAAATAGATTAAAACTAACTAAGTGTCGGTAGGATGATGGAGAAGGGAAATCCTTTCCATTTTGAAGAAGATTCTTACAGATTTTATGATAAGAAAGATAAATCTATTATAATTGCAAAAATTAAAAAGCGGAAAAAAATTTCTCAATTCAATGGAGACACACAAATATTGTGGCAATGACGAAGCAAGTGGACAAATTGTGGCTATGGCACAAAAAAATTGGACACTTTCACTTCTACAAGTAGAAGATCCTACAACAAAGAACATGATGAGAGATCTACCAGTTACAGATTTTATGATAAGAAAGATAAATCTATTATAATTGCAAAAATTAAAAAGCGGAAAAAAATTTCTCAATTCAATGGAGATACACAAATATTGTGGCAATGACGAAGCAAGTGGACAAATTGTGGCTATGGCACAAAAAAATTGGACACTTTCACTTCTACAAGTAGAAGATCCTACAACAAAGAGCATGATGAGAGATCTACCAATCATAAAGGAAATTAATGAAGTTTGTGAAGGATGCTTGCTCGAGAAACAACATCGTTAACCATTTCCATTCAGAAAATTTTGGAGAGTCAAAGAGCCATCGAAGCTGATACATACGATGTATGTGGTTTAATGCATACTCCATCACATGAGCAAAATAAGTACTTCATACTCTTACAAAATTACACAAGAATGATGCAGGTATACATTTATGCAAGAAATCTCAAGTTTCGAGATTTTCAAAAAGTTCAAAAGCTATGTCGAAAACAAAATTCATAATATCAAAACGATTAGAAACGAAAGAGGCAAAGAATACACATCAAATAAATTCAACAAGTTATGTGAAGATGAAGGAATGAAGCATCAACTCATCGTTGGATATGCGCTAGCACAAAACAAAGTGTTAGAAAAAAAAAAAAAAGGTAATGGAGACATTTAGAGCTATGCTAATGGAGAAAGATTTCCCGAAAACAATTTGGGCAAAAGCAGTAAGCGCTACAGTCTACTTACTAAATCAATGTCCAAACAAAGTCGTGCTAGAATAAACACCATTAGAAGCATGGAGATAATGAAAACCATATGCAAAGCATCTAAGAGTTTTCAGCTGCGTCTGCTACACACACTCCACAAGAAAAAATAGTAAAGTTGGATAAAAAGATGGAGAAAGCGATCTTCTTAGGCTATAGCACTCAATCTAAAGGCTATTGAGTCTATAACCTGAGAATGAAGAAGCTAATTATCAGCCAAGATGTAAACTTTGATAAAGATGCTGCTTAGAACTGGGACATTGGCCAAGTTGAAAGAAAAGCTGTTAGTATCATATCACAACTAGAAAAACAAAAGAGTGACATCAACGATAACAATCAACCAGAGTCCCCACAACATGCAACGATAGAAGAACTAGTTGACTCCTGAGAACCGTCACCAAGAAAAACACGAAGTTTATCAGAATATATCAACTATGCAATCCGATGATCGTAGAACATGAAAGCTACAAAGCAGCTTCAAAGCAACCAGACTGGATAAAAGCTATGGACGTAGAAATAAAATGATTGAGAAAAATGACACTTGAGAGTTTTCTTATCTTCCTCAAGATAAAAGAAGTCATAGAAGTTAAGTGGGTCTACAAGACAAAACTTAACATTGATGGCTCAATCCAAAAACATAAAGCAAGACTAGTCATTAAAGGATACTCAAATAGTTTGGCATCGACTATACTAAGTCATTTGCTCAAGTTGCATGTCTAGACACTATAAGGGTGTTGATTGCACAAGTTGCAAAAGAAGTGGAAGACTTACCAATTAACGTCAAATCAGCATTTCTCAATAGCTATCTTAAAGAACTTTATGTAGAGCAACCTCAAGAGTTCCTTGTAAAAGGTCAAGAAGAAAAAGTACTCAAAGTAAAGAAAGCACTATACGGATTAAAGCAAGCTCCGGGAGCTTGGTACAGCAGAATAGATAGCTACTTTGCAAAGGCGCTACCAAGAGCATAGTTTGAATTGTTATAAGAGATGGTTGTAGTTACCAAAATATGCACCAAGGAGGGGTATTAACAAATGGTGCATATTCTAGAAATTATACTTTCTAGAATTCACTAGAGTTCCTTGAGGAACAAGTAAAAATAATAAATAATAAAAATCAGATTCTAGATTTCTTTAGGAATTAAGCAAATTAATTAATAGAAAATTAGAAATTGTCCAGAAGGCTTCACCGCCATTTTGTTTTCTATAAATAGGTGGATTGCCTTCAATTGTAGTGTGTGTGTGTGGAATTGAAGAATAGTTCCTGCCTCCAGCCATTGTATAAAATCTTCCCTCCATCAACTTTGTAAAATCCTATTTTCAATAAATTACATTTTCCTCCTTCCACTATATTGCTTACTAAAATTACTCCCTACTACTTTTATCCCTAAAAAATCTATCCGACATAGGATCCACTTAACCACTTCTATCTAAATTAATTTATTTCTTCTCCCCACTATAAAAACCAGCAATCCTTAATGTCGGACCTCATACTCCATCTAGAGCAAGAAACAGTCTAGAATAGATGTGATAAGTGCAAAACGGTAAAAAAAGAGAGGAAAAGTTTCACGATACTTCATGCAAGGTCTAACAAACTGGCATACCCCATTAGACGTATCAGATACTACATCACGTGTTCTCTTTACAGAAATTGGAACTGTATCAACTGGCCTACTCTCTTCAAGATCTGGATACGACGCTGCTGAGAACCACCAAAAAGGAGCAGATTCCCCCATCTTTTCTCTTCTCAAGGCAATCTAAATTTAAAAAACAAAAAATCCAACTACATGGATAGGAAAAGAGAGAAGAAAAATATACTATCACACATTCTGTAAGATACCTACTTTTCCAGTCCTAGCAATCTCCCTGATTCCAAATTTACTTAAATTCCTTTGTGCTGCAACCATCTTTCCAGGATCTCCAGTTACCTATACAAAAGTATGAGAGGAAAGAGTGAAAAATAATATATAATAATATCTCCCCATCCCCGAAAACGCAACAAATTAATATTGCATCAGATGTACCCTAAAGGAACAATAACATATAGGCAGATTATACAGCACAAACAAATTTAGAGCCCAATACATAAAGCCAAATCACCGTCCTACTTGTGCACAAGAAAGAACCTAGTGGTCAATCTTTGCTAGTTTAGGCACCAAAAAAATAAAAAATAAAAGAAGAAGAAAGAAAAGATCAACTCAAACCTTAAATTAATATCTGAGCAGTCAGCTCAACCAGTGGACTTACTCCCATGTGACTAAAATAGGCAGCCATAGCCACTAAAATCATCTGACTCCAGTTCGAAGAATGGATTAACAGATCATTTTTAGTTTATCAAATAACACTTTTTTCCTCAAAAAATTTTAAGTACTTTAAGAAATTATTGGAACTGGAAGGGCAAATCTTTAACAAGCTATGACCAAAGCTTTTGATGATGATATTGTCTTCGCGGATGGGATTCAATGAGACTAGAAGATAACTGGTTTTTTTTTATTATTATTTTTTTTATGACAGAGAGTAAGACTAGCTACATAGAAGTGTAATTTTATGGTCAGAAGTGGAAAAGATAATTCATATAAGTGTATAAGTATAGGTTAAAGTTCTGTTAATTGATTTGGATGTTATCATCCAGCACATCAATTTTTCATATCAATTGCTAGAGTGGAATAAGTTGAGTTACACAGGTGAGAATGAACTAACTGCAAGGCAGTTCAAAATGAAATAAATCCCTGCTTCAGAAGGAACATGGCCAGATTTAAATGGATATTGCACCACATCATGGCCACAGTCTAAAATATACAGGCATTAGCCTGTGTAACTTAACAAGACGTCTTGAAAGATTACGGTTCTTGGGTTATTAGTTCCTTCTCAAATCTATCTACACCTGTAGCATTAGGGAAGTATGTAAATTAAAATGCAACAAATAGAACCAGGCATCACCTCAATTAACCACATGACTTGGAGATTATATTCAAAAGGATTAAATATGTTACCACAACAAACGAGAGAAAATGTCTAACGAGAAACTGTAGGGACATCATGAACCTTCCAGATATATTAATTTCCTTAAAGTAATGTGATATAGGTTGGTAGAGGAAGCCACCCTCGACGACAAACAAGATGGATCACTGCACTTTGATTCAAGGCCATCGACCCTTAAGGGGTGCTTTACCACTATCCCCAAGTGGTGCTCAACCACCATGCACGGCCATCGACCCCCAGGGGAACTCTACCATTGCCTGGGTGCTCTACCATTACGCGAGACCGTCGCCCCCCCCCCCCCCGGGACACTCTACCACAACCCCCGGGGGGGTGCTCTACCACTACGCGAGGTCGTCCACCCCTCCCCTCCAGGAGGCGCTCTACCACAACCCCCAGGGGGAGCTCTATCACTTCGCGAGGCCGTCGACCCCCTCAGGGGCGCTTTACCACTACGCGAGGCCTTCAACCCCCCAGGGGCGCTCTACCACTCCGCGAGGCCGTCGACCCCCCCCCAGGGGCACTCTACCGCAACTCTCAGAGGGCGCTCTACCACTACCCCTAGAGGGCGCTCTACCACTACCCCTAGAGATCGCTCTACCTCTACGCGAAGTCTTCAACGGGCATGAAATTGCGCATCCAAACACTTCGCTATAAAACCTCAAGTGAATTGACTAGGTTCCATGGCAGTTAATACGGGAACAACCTCCAGGCGGGAAGTTAAAGACTCCCCACTCAGAACGTGGGGGTAGTGGGAATGCCAACGTGGGACACGTGGCACCACAACTACCCAGCGGTTATCTAGCTCCCAATATCTATAAATACCGCCAGATGTGACACAGGTTAGGGGCTCTCTCTCTCTCTCTCTTTCTAGCCATCTGATTTCCAATTGCAAGTCTAAAAACTAATTCTCACGCCGAAGGTAAAACGGGGGAGGAAGCCCCGCCTTCATTTTTCAGGTCACAAACATTTGACGGAGTAGTCAGAACACCGAGCGTCACAGGCAGATAGAAGGGTATTGTTCCACAACCATTTCATTGGCACCGTCTGTGGGAATTTCTTCCACTGAACACAAAGGTCATGTCGAGAAGACGAACACGAAATGACACACGCCTAAGAGCAGCAACGACGGAAGCAGAATCAGAATCGGTTGCCAGAGGACCCGATCCGCCGCCGCCGCAGTATGTGACGCAAAGCCAGTTTAGCGCCCTAGAGACCCAGTTAGCGGCCAAGATGACCCTCTTGCAAAAGCAAACGCAGAGGCCGCCCTCCCACAACATTCGGCAGAGGCCCCGTCCCACCCCAGGAGGCGCACAAAGAAACACCGCCTGCCATCCAACCGGTGACCGCAGGCTCGGGGGCTCCAAGGATGACGATCTTGCAGTCCATCCCACCCCTGGCAGATCTGGAGCGGAGAATGGAAAAGATCATGACGAAGAAAATTGATGACACGATTTCTAAAAGAAAAGACAAGCACAAGCAGATGGTCCTAGAAGAGGACCCATTCGCGCCGGAGATCATGGCGGTCGCTTTACCTAAAGGCTTTAAGCAGCCTATGATAGAGGCTTACGACGAGGTCACAGATCCAGCTGACCATCTGCAGACCTTATTTGCTTATGAGACTCTATGCAGCACTCGATGCGGCAACGTGCCGATCTTTTCTCCCAACTCTCAGGAAGGAAACTAGAGACTGGGTGGCAACACTTGCCCCCGATCTATCCGAACATTTGATGAACTTTCCAGGAGCTTTGTAGCCTACTTCCTGAGTAGCAAGAGAAAGAGGAGGACAACCATTGGACTGATGCAGGTGGTCCAGGAGAAAGATGAGTCTCTGCAGGAATATCTAGCCAGATTTAGCCGTGCGACCCTTGGAATAGAGGACCTTCAGATGTCAGCGGTGGTGACGACGTTGATGAATGGAACTCGGAACCGGGCTTTCAAGATGTCATTTCTAAGAACCCCCCAGAATCAATGCACGACCTATTCAAAAAGGGAGACAAGTATGTTGATGCTGAGGAGGCGGAGATGGTCACAAAGAACCTCAGAGAGGGATGGGAAGTAGAAAGTCACAAGCGCAAGGCCGGGGATGAGGTAAGAGCTGCCAACAAAAATAGGCCAAGGAGTGAGTAGATGGTGAAAGAGGCCGCCCAAGACCGGCCAGCCAGGCACAAACAAGAGGAGTCCAGGGCGTTCACCCCTTCGAACACCCCCCCATGCCAAACTATTGATGGAAATACGAGACATGAAAAAGCTAGAATGGCCGAGACCTATGGTAATGCTAGCGAGCAAAAGAAACCAGGGCAGATATTGTCGAGCGCCTGCTACTGAAGGAGGAGATCGAGCGCCTCCTAAGGCGGGGTCTCCTGGGCAAGTATGTGAAGGATAACCGGGGGAAGCAAAAGATAGAAGATCATCCCCCACCTAGGGCCGGAGTGATAAACATGATTACAGGAGGGGGAGATTCAAACTCGGCAAGGAAAATCTACGCGCGCTCTCTCGGGATCTGCTCCATCCAAAAGAAGGCAAGGTTCAGCCAAAGCATCACTTTTGGCAAGGAAGATTTGGTAGGCGTGGCGCACCCCCATGATGATGCCCTAGTAATAGTAGGCGACATAGCTGATTTTGATGTCAAAAGAGTATTGGTCGACGGGGGAAGTGCCGCAAATGTACTCACCTGGGACGCTTTTTAGGCCTGAAGGTCCCACCTGACAAGTTAAAAATCGTGAACACCCCCTTGTAAGGCTTTGGAGGAGCCACGGTGATTCCAGAAGGTACTGTGGAGCTCTCGGTCACGCTGGGCACATATCTGACCACTGTGGTAATTGTGGCAAGTTTTTTGGTCGTTAAGACCCCCACCATTACTCAATGCAGCTGCGGCCATCCCCTCGACCTATCACCAGGTCCTGAAATTCCCGACCAGCAGGGGAGTCGGTGTGCTCGGGGAGATCAGCAAGCATTCAGGAAATGTTATGTCGACAGTATATCAATTAGAAGAGCCCCATCAGTCATGATGTTAGAAGTCGAACCTCCGAGAGGGCGAATTGAGCCACTTAACATGATCGAAAAGATTTCCATAATGGAGGGCCGGGAGGTCAGCATCGGGGCCGAGTTGGACTCTGACGAAAAAGGGAAGCTGGTAAGGTGTCTGACAGACAACCTAGACGTCTTTGCATGGAGCCCAAGTGATATTACTAGACATGAAAAAGCTAGAATGGCCGAGACCTATGGTAATGCTAGCGAGCAAAAGAAACCAGGGCAGATATTGTCGAGCGCCTGCTACTGAAGGAGGAGATCGAGCGCCTCCTAAGGCGGGGTCTCCTGGGCAAGTATGTGAAGGATAACCGGGGGAAGCAAAAGATAGAAGATCATCCCCCACCTAGGGCCGGAGTGATAAACATGATTACAGGAGGGGGAGATTCAAACTCGGCAAGGAAAATCTACGCGCGCTCTCTCGGGATCTGCTCCATCCAAAAGAAGGCAAGGTTCAGCCAAAGCATCACTTTTGGCAAGGAAGATTTGGTAGGCGTGGCGCACCCCCATGATGATGCCCTAGTAATAGTAGGCGACATAGCTGATTTTGATGTCAAAAGAGTATTGGTCGACGGGGGAAGTGCCGCAAATGTACTCACCTGGGACGCTTTTTAGGCCTGAAGGTCCCACCTGACAAGTTAAAAATCGTGAACACCCCCTTGTAAGGCTTTGGAGGAGCCACGGTGATTCCAGAAGGTACTGTGGAGCTCCCGGTCACGCTGGGCACATCTCCGACCACTGTGGTAATTGTGGCAAGTTTTTTGGTCGTTAAGACCCCCACCATTACTCAATGCAGCTGCGGCCATCCCCTCGACCTATCACCAGGTCCTGAAATTCCCGACCAGCAGGGGAGTCGGTGTGCGCGGGGAGATCAGCAAGCATTCAGGAAATGTTATGTCGACAGTATATCAATTAGAAGAGCCCCATCAGTCATGATGTTAGAAGTCGAACCTCCGAGAGGGCGAATTGAGCCACTTAACATGATCGAAAAGATTTTCATAATGGAGGGCCGAGAGGTCAGCATCGGGGCCGAGTTGGACTCTGACGAAAAAGGGAAGCTGGTAAGGTGTCTGACAGACAACCTAAACGTCTTTGCATGGAGCCCAAGTGATATTACTGGGGTCAGCCCAGCACTCGCTCAGCATCGCCTCGGAGTCCTACTCGAAGCCAAACCAGTAAAGCAGAAGAAAAGGAACCTCGCCCTCGAAAGGCAAGAAATAGCAAGGGCGGAAGTGAAAAAGCTACTGCAAGCAGGTTTCATCCGAGAGGTACGGTACCCCGAATGGTTAGCCAACATTGTCCTAGTAAAAAAAGTTAAATGGAAAGTGGCGCATGTGCGTAGATTATACCAGATTGAATAAGGCATGCCCTAAGGACTCATACCCGCCCCCACGGATAAACCACCTCGTCAACGCCACATCGGGTCAGGAGAGGCTCAGCTTCCTAAACCCTTTCTCGGGGTATCATCAAATCTCTATGGCTGAGTGCGACCAGGAGAAGACGTCGTTCATCACAGATTCTGGAATCTACTGTTACACTACCATGCCTTTCGGCCTGAAGAATGTAGGGGCAACTTACCAGAGGATGGTGAATAGGGTCTTCCAAGAGTTGATTGGAAATGTCATAGGAGCCTACGTCGACGATATGGTGGTAAAAAGTATTAAGGTCGTTAACCACGTGGCTTGTCCGCGGAGAGTGTTCGACATAACCTATTTTTTGGTCGTTAAGACCCCCACCATTACTCAATGCAGCTGCGGCCATCCCCTCGACCTATCACCAGGTCCTGAAATTCCCGACCAGCAGGGGAGTCGGTGTGCTCGGGGAGATCAGCAAGCATTCAGGAAATGTTATGTCGACAGTATATCAATTAGAAGAGCCCCATCAGTCATGATGTTAGAAGTCGAACCTCCGAGAGGGCGAATTGAGCCACTTAACATGATCGAAAAGATTTCCATAATGGAGGGCCGGGAGGTCAGCATCGGGGCCGAGTTGGACTCTGACGAAAAAGGGAAGCTGGTAAGGTGTCTGACAGACAACCTAAACGTCTTTGCATGGAGCCCAAGTGATATTACTGGGGTCAGCCCAGCACTCGCTCAGCATCGCCTCGGAGTCCTACTCGAAGCCAAACCAGTAAAGCAGAAGAAAAGGAACCTCGCCCTCGAAAGGCAAGAAATAGCAAGGGCGGAAGTGAAAAAGCTACTGCAAGCAGGTTTCATCCGAGAGGTACGGTACCCCGAATGGTTAGCCAACATTGTCCTAGTAAAAAAAGTTAAATGGAAAGTGGCGCATGTGCGTAGATTATACCAGATTGAATAAGGCATGCCCTAAGGACTCATACCCACCCCCACGGATAAACCACCTCGTCAACGCCACATCGGGTCAGGAGAGGCTCAGCTTCCTAAATCCTTTCTCGGGGTATCATCAAATCTCTATAGCTGAGTGCGACCAGGAGAAGACGTCGTTCATCACAGATTCTGGAATCTACTGTTACACTACCATGCCTTTCGGCCTGAAGAATGTAGGGACAACTTACCAGAGGATGGTGAATAGGGTCTTCCAAGAGTTGATTGGAAATGTCATAGGAGCCTACGTCGACGATATGGTGGTAAAAAGTATTAAGGTCGTTAACCACGTGGCTTGTCCGCGGAGAGTGTTCGACATAACCTACGCGGCTAGGCAAAGAGCCTTAACAAGTCAAAAATTGGCTAAGGCCCTTAACCGCTAGACCCCTTTCCCGACGGTCGACATAGCCTACGCGACTAGACGGAGAGCCTTAACAAGCCAAAAATTAGCTAAGACCCTTAACCACTAGACCCCTCTCCAGACGGTCGACATAGCCTACGCGAAGAGCCTTAACAAGCCAAAAATTGGCTAAGGCCCTTAACCGTTAGACCTCTCTCTAGACGATTGACATAGCCTGCGCGGCTAGCGGAGAGCCTTAACAAGCCAAAAATTGGCTAAGGCCCTTAACCGCTAGACCTTCTCCCGATGGTTGACATAGTTTACGCGGCTAGGCGGAAAGTCTTAACAAGCCAAAAATTGGCTAAGGCCCTTAACCGCTAGACCCCTCTCCCGACGATCAACATAGCCAACGCGGCTAGGCACGGGGTAACACAAGGCTAAAGTTAGCTAGTGCCATCGACCACTAAACTCTGACAGCCACTCCCCCGCACCATCAAATAGTGAAAAGAAAATGAAGAAGGACGACACAAAAGACGGCAAGTTAAGGAACAATGCACTCAACACTAATAATAGCGAACGAAAATTGTGTTTATACATATGAGAAATTCTTGCCCACACCCCAAACAAGTAGGAAATAATGAGACTAAACAAAAGTAAACACGAAAAATGAAAAGCTAGTAAAGAAAACAACAACAAAGAAATGCTTCAGCTCGAAGGGAAGACAGCACCACTACCACCTCGTGATGAACATCCAAGTGACCTAGATGACTGTGCTCCACTCTCTTTTCCCTTGTGCTAAGCAAGAAACCTATCTAAACTAGAGAGGTCTATAGAAGGATGCTCGACCATAATCCACTCCTTGGAAAGTTTGATAGACGTTGTCATCGCCTTCCCTCCATATGAATTCAAGGTCATAGCATAATCAGACGATGTCTTATACTGCTCACCATCAAATAGTGAAAAGAAAATGAAGAAGGACGACACAAAAGACGGCAAGTTAAGGAACAATGCACTCAACACTAATAATAGCGAACGAAAATTGTGTTTATACATATGAGAAATTCTTGCCCACACCCTGGACAAGTAGGAGATAATGAGACTAAACAAAAGTAAACACAAAAAAGGAAAAGCTAGCAAAGAAAACAATAACTAAGAAATGCTTCCGCTCGAAGGGGAGACATCTTCACTACCACCTCGTGATGAACGTCCAAGTGACCTGGATGACTGTGCTCCACTCTCCTTCCCCTTACGCTATGCAAGAAATCTATCTAAACCAGAGGGGTCTATAGAAGGATGCTGGGCCATTATCCACTCCTTGGAGAGTTTGATAGACGCTGCCATTGCCTTCCCCCCATATGAATTCAAAGCCTTAGCATAATCAAACGACGGCTTATACTGCTCCACAGATACCTCGAGTCTCTAGCATACTCAACTGAGGCCTTATACCTCTCAATCACCTCCTCCGAAGCGTGAGCCAAAACAGAAGACAAGTTGTCATTCTCCGTCTCCTGCTCGCGAGCTCGAGCATCCAACGTCTCCAGAGATTTCTTCAAGGAGGATATCTTTTTCTTGTAATGATGAGCCTCCTTTTTCTTTTCTTCAGTAAGAGTCTTCAACTCCGAGACTAGGCGGCGATTCGATTCAGCGAGTCCAGTCTGAAGGGCTACCACCTAGGAAATGAGGGGGTAGAATAAAAGTCAAGCGTTAAAACCAAGCTTAAAAGGAAAGACCCAACATAAAAGAAAATGTAAAATTGGAAACGCACCCTCTGGAGATAAACACCCGCAGCCCTTTCAATGTCGTTTGCACTACGCCCTGCAATTGCTCTAGGATGAGCGGGCGTCACCAAAGACTTGAGCACCCCCATCTCATGTAGCCTCGGGTGGGAGGAAACCCGAAGATGGGAAGTGAATCCTCGCGCTCACACCATGCACGGCTGGAAGCACCCGGCATAGGAGCTGGAGCCACCTTACAAGGCTCGTCTGAAGGCTAGGAGTTCTCGTTGATCGCCTGAGACTTCCCTCCTTGGTCGGCCGCCCTCCTTCTCTTTGAAGGGATAGGTGATGGATTCGCCTCATCCCCCTGCCCTTGGTCGGGCATTGAATCCATGATCTCTTCAAGATCAAGCTCTATCCCTACACATGTAAGTTAGAATTCCTTAAGCTTGCAAGGTAGAAGAGCACGAGGATAAATAAAAAAATAATAATAATTTCAAACCAACCCAGATAAAGAAAATTGTTACCCCTCGCCAAAAACATCGATAAGGGATAGGGGGCTAATGATATAGGTTGGTAGAGAAAGCCACCATCGACGACAAACAAAATGGATCACTGCACTTCGATTCAAGGCCATCGACCCTTAAGGGGTGCTTTACCACTATCCCCAAGTGGTGCTCGACCACCATGCACGGCCATCGATCCCCAAGGGCGCTCTACTACTACGCCCAGCGGGTGCTCTACCACTATGCGAGGCCGTCGACCCCCCCGGGGCGCTCTACCACAACCCCCGGGGGACGCTCTACCACAACTCTCAGGGAGCGCTCTACTACTACGCGAGGCCGTCGACCCCCCCAGGGGGGCCCTACCGCAACCCCCAGGGAGCACTCTACCACTACCCCTAGAGATCACTCTACCTCTACGCGAAGTCTTCAACGGGCATGAAATTGTCTATCCAAACACTTAGTCATAAAACCTCTAGTGAATTGAACAACAACAAAGAAATGCTTCAGCTCGAAGGGAAGACAGCACCACTACCACCTCGTGATGAACATCCAAGTGACCTAGATGACTGTGCTCCACTCTCTTTTCCCTTGTGCTAAGCAAGAAACCTATCTAAACTAGAGAGGTCTATAGAAGGATGCTCGACCATAATCCACTCCTTGGAAAGTTTGATAGACGCTGTCATCGCCTTCCCTCCATATGAATTCAAGGTCATAGCATAATCAGACGATGTCTTAAACTGCTCCACAGATATCTCGAGATCTCTGTCATACTCAGCTGAGGCCTTATACTTCTCAATCGCCTCCTCCGGAGCGCGAGCCAAAACAGAACGCAAGTTGTCGTTCTCCGTCTCCTGCTCGCGAGCTTGAGCATCCGACGTCTCCTGAGATTTCCTCAACCGCTCAGCGGTTATCCAGCTCCCAATATCTATAAATACCCCCGGATGTGACACAGGTAAGGGGCTCTCTCTCTCTCTCTCTCTTTTTAGCCATCTGATTTCCAATTGCAAGTCTAAAAACTAATTCTCACGCCGGAGGTAAAATGGGGGAGGCAGCCCCGCCTTCATTTTTCAGGTCACAAACATTTGACGGAATAGTCGAAACACCGAGCGTCACCAGGCAGATAGAAGGGTATTGTTCC
>NW_019238027.1:968-1956 GCF_002742605.1 Olea europaea var. sylvestris | reverse complement strand
TTGACTGGTTGATCGGAAACAAAAATTGCGTCGAGTGCAATTTCGTCATTTTTCTCGACTGTGTCGGAATTGGCTGAAATTTGGCGGTTTGACCGGAAATAGAAATCTCGCCGGATGCAATTTCGTAATTTTTCTCGACTGTGTCGGAATGGGCTCAAATTTGACAGCTTGATCGGAAACAAAAATCGCGCCGGGGGCAGTTTCGTCATTTTTCTCGACTATGTCGGAATGGGCCCAAATTTGACAGGTTTATCGGGAACAAATATCGCGCCGGGGGCAATTTCGTCATTTTTCACGACTTTGTCGGAATGGGCTCAAATTTGACTTGTTGATAGGAAACAGAAATCGCTCCGGGTGTAATTTCGTCATTTCTCGCGACCGTGTCGGAATTGGCTAAAGTTTGACTGGTTGATCGGAAACAAAAATCGCGCCGTGGGCAATTTCGTCATTTTTCTCGACTGAGTAGGATTTGGCTGAAATTTGGCAGTTTCATCGGAAATAAAAATCGCGCCGACGGCAATTTCGTCATTTTTCGCGCCTGTGTAGGAATGGGCTCAAATTTGACAGGTTGATCGGAAACAAAAATAGCGCCGGGTGTAATTTCGTCATTTTTCGCGACTGTGTCGGAATCGGCTAAAATTTGACTGGTTGATCAGAAACAAAAATCGCGCAGGGGTAATTTCGTCATTTTCCTCGACTGTGTCGGAACGGGCTCAAATTTGATCGGTTGATCGGAAACAAAAACCGCGCCGGGGGCAATTTCGTCATTTCTCTCGACTGCGTCGGAATGGGCTCAAATTTGACAGGTTTATCGAGAACAAAATCGCGCCGGGGGCAATTTCATCATTTTTCGCGACTGTGTCGGAATGTGCTCAAATTTGACTTGTTGATAGGAAACAAAAATCGCGCCGGGTGTAATTTCGTCATTTTTCGCGACTGTGTCGGACTTGGCTAAAATTTGAATGGTTGATCGGAAACAAAAATCGCG
>NW_019238027.1:386-645 GCF_002742605.1 Olea europaea var. sylvestris | reverse complement strand
ACAGGTCTATCGGGAACAAAAATCGCGCCGGGTGTAATTTCGTCATTTTTCGCGACAGTGTCGAAATTGACTGAAATTTCACTTGTTGATCGGAAACAAAAACCGCGATGGGGGCAATTTCATCATTTTCCTCGACTGTGTCGGAATTGCCTGAACTTTGGCTGTTTGATCTGAAATAAAAATCGCGCCAGGGGCAATTTCGTCATTTTTCTCGACTGTGTCGGAATGGGCTCAAATTTGACAGGTTGATCGGAAACAA
>NW_019238027.1:0-183 GCF_002742605.1 Olea europaea var. sylvestris | reverse complement strand
ATCGCGCCAGGTGTAATTTCGTCATTTTTCGCGACTGTGTCGGAATTGACTAAAATTTGACTTGTTGATCGGAAACAAAAATCTCGCCTAGGGCAATTTTGTCATTTTTCTCGACTGTGTCGGAATTGGCTGAAATTTGATGGGTTGATCGGAAAAAAAAACCGCGCCGGGGGCAATTTCGTC
>NW_019238026.1:0-1956 GCF_002742605.1 Olea europaea var. sylvestris | reverse complement strand
AGATTCAGCGATGGGCTGCACTTGGCTGCAGCCCATTGTCGCCCAGGCCCAGATACAACAGAACCTCAAAAAAAATTTTGTTTAATCTTCAGCCCATTAATCTATATAATTTTAGGCCCAACAATATCCATTACCCATTTTCTTATTCACGTATAATCCCCTTTTCCATTTCCCGTTCCTTTGCAAACCCAATTCAAATAATTCCCAAAAATCAAAAATCAAAATCCCTAAATCTTTGCACTTTTCCCCTGCCCATAGCCGTCGACCGAACGGAATCGCCGATTGCGGACTCATTGTCTGGCCTGCACCCTGCTAACTGCTGTGATTGATGGTGAGTCTGTGACCCAGCGTCTCACCAATTCGTCGCCTCACGCCTGACTGCCCACTTGGGTCAGGTTTTAGGGTAAGTAATTTACTAATTAGATTCCTAGAACATGAAAATCTTTCGATATCTTTTCAATTAACTATACTTGGTGTTTGTTGTTTATGATAAATACTAGGTATAAGATAATGAGAATTAAGAAGGTAAAAGGCAGAACAATGGAATTTGTTCAAGATCTTGGAATAATTAATTATATTTGGTTTTGTTCGAGATCTTGGAATAATGGAATTTGTAGCTTTCTAGTTTCTAGTTTGATTGTTTGATGATTCAATTAGGAAGCATTTGGTTTAGTTTGTAGTTGGTAAGGGTGTGTTTATGAGTTTTTACATTTTAAGTTCTTTGATTGTTGGGCAGTAGGAAATCCTTGTCATTTCTAATATTTACTCTTCCTTCCAATTGTGAAATTGAACTTGCTATCTTGCTTCCTAATCTTAGCCAAAGGCAAAACGAAAACCTCACATCGAAATCCAATTGTTAATATTAATATTTACTTATGAAGCATTAGTAATTCTTAATTTTTTGGGATTTTTGTTTGTTTAATTGTAGGTGAAGAATTTTAATTCTTTGAAGTGCTGTGTTATTTGTTAAGAAAAGGGCCCAAAGGCTGCTGAACTAGTTGAGAAGGTTCAAGGTTGGTTCTCTGACTTTGGATAAAAAATCTCATTTCATAGCAAACAGTAAATTAGTTTTATGGTTATGGTTTTATCAGTTTATATTTATGTCTTTATGGGATATTGAAACATTTTGATTTTTATGCTTTTAGATTTAATATAGAAGAAGATGAACCTTCTTCCAAGAAAGGAAGAACCTTGTTGTCTTTCTTTTCAAGAAGTAACAAATCTCAGGATTCTTCAATTCCTACGGTGCCCATTCCTCCAATTTCATCCCTGGGAAAAGGAAAGCAAATATGTGAACATCCATTTAATGAATGCGATCAGATTAGGCGAGCCTATCTAAATGTTGGACCTTATCAACCAAAACTTTTGGAGTATTAGAGCAAAGAATGTAGAAAGCAGAAACGTCGGTTTCAGGAACGTTGGTACAACCAATTTCCTTGGTTGGAATATTCGCCTTCTACACATAAGGTATATTGTTTTTACTGCTTCATTTTTTTTCAATGATAGTACTCCAGCTAATATTTTATCGTTGGTTACTATTGGATTTAGTAGTTGGAAAAGGGTTAACCAAGGAAGAAAATGTGCATTTCTTATTCATGTTGGTACAACATCTTCATCGTTTCATAATGGCTGTAAGAGAAGAGCTGAGATCTAATGAAGTCAACTCAACATATTGACAAGGTAATGCATTCTGTATCAAATGAGGAAAGACAAAAAAAATCGTTTGCGTCTAAAGACCATTATTATGAGTGTTAAGTGGTTAGCACTGTAAAGTCCCAAATTTTCGTGAAATAGAATTAAAATTTTTATGTTATATTTTAATATTTTGAAAAGTTAGGGACTAAGATGATACATAGCAAATTTCAATTTTATGTGGGTCAAATAATTAGATTTTGACCCAGCAACGATAAGTATATAAATATTGGGCTCGTTGGATAGATTGAAATTAGTGACGCA
>NW_019238025.1:0-1956 GCF_002742605.1 Olea europaea var. sylvestris | reverse complement strand
CTTCAAGTAGAAGTCAAGGAAATGAAATCTGATTTTCAATTTCAACAAAATCAATAGTGTTAATATTTTTTGAAACATGAAAAGTTTTCAATTGATTGACAAGTTCTGAAAGAACTTCATTTTCTGTTGAAAGAGATTGAGAGGATTTTCCAAAGGTTGGAATAATATCATCGTTTTTGAAAATCGGAGATGATGAAGATGGTTTTGAAATATTCTTTTCTTTACTTTTACTGTCTCGATATTCTTTAAAAGAATCTTTTGGAACAGTAGAAGTTTCAGATTTAGAATTTGATTCAATACGGTTGAGTTGAGAACAAACAGATTGAAGAACAATATTTGTAAAATTGTTCTGAGCTTGAATATTTTTGATATCTTTAGCAACAACTTGAGATTCATCAAGTTGTTCTTTAGAATTTGGAACACGTTTGAGTGGAGATGCAAGGATTTCAGTTTTACCATGGGTAAATGAAATATCTGTAAAGGAGGATGAGTTGATTGGAATATATTTCCATCAGGAGTTTTCCATGATTTTGAAGATGTTTTTGTAGTGAAAACTTGAGATTTTTCTGATAGTTTTCCAAAAACTTTAATTTGAATCCAATCATAAAAACTTAATTCTGTAGAAGATTCGAAATAATCTTCCCAAAATTGTTCTTTTTCTTTTGAAGAAAATTGATTTCTAAAAATTTTTTGAAAATTTTTAACTTGAATATTTTGATCATATTTGAACTCTTTTCTTCTATCTATTTCAGAAGAAATTACATTACATTGATGATCAAGATCAGAATTTGAAGAAGGAACCATATCAGGGAAAGTAGGAGACTCTGGTTGCTCAGTGTCTTCTTCTTTTTCTTTAGGTTGATAGAAAGGATTAGGAATAATAGGAGTAAAATCTACTCCTTTGAAAGATGATGAGGTAGAGTTTCTTGAAGGATGAAAAGAATTCTTAGTTCTCTCTTTAGATCTGGAAGATCTATTAGAGTTAGATCTTGGAATTCTAGAAGAAGATCCTTGAAAGATAACTTTAGCTTTTCCATCGGAAAAAGTTAAAATTTCATGTAGCAAGGTTCTTACCGATTGAACTTTGCTATTTTTACATTGATTTTTGACACATTGTTTAACACTTGCATTGTTGTCAAGTGCCAATTGGATGGGAAAATAGTTTCAAATTTAAACTGTCCAACAGGATAATGTCACGTGGTAAAGTGTAAACTAAAGTGCATATGTAGCAAGATTAATACCGATTGAACTTTGCTATTTGTACCCTTATTTTTGACACGTTGTTTGACACTTGCATTGTTGTCAAGTATCAATTGGATAGGTAAAATGTTTGAAATTTATACTGTCCAACAAGGTAATATCACGTGACAAAGTACAAACTAAAGTGTGTACAGCATAATGTACAAATGGCAAGGTTCTTACCGATTGATCTTTACTATTTGTACACAGATTTTCGACATTTTGTTTGACACTTGCATTGTTGTCAAGTGTGAATTGGATGGGAAAATTGTTTGAAATTTAAACTATCCAATAGGGTACTGTTACGTGGCAAAGTGTAATCTAAAGTGTACATGTAGCAAGGTTCTTACGGATTGAACATTGCTATTCGTACCCTAATTTTTGACACGTTGTTTGACATTTGTGTTGTTGTCATGTGTCAATTGGATGGAAAATCTATTTGAAATTTGAACTATCCAACAGGGTAATGACACGTGGCAAAGTGTAAACTAAAGTGCACACTATAGTGTACATGTAGCAAGGTCCTTACCGATTGAACTTTACTACTTGTACACTTATTTTTGACACGTTGTTTGACACTCGTATTGTTGTCAAGTATCAATTGGATGGGAAAACTATTTGAAATTTAAACTGTCTGCAGGGTAATGTCACGTGGCAAAGTGTAAACTAAAGTGTACACCATAATGTACATGCAGCAAGGTCCTTACCGATTGAACT
>NW_019238024.1:0-1957 GCF_002742605.1 Olea europaea var. sylvestris | reverse complement strand
ATTTGGTATCAAGTCATTCGAGATTAGTAAGATAATTTATGTCCTTTTTCGTGTGATAGGTTGTCCAATTGAGTGGCTAAATGATGTTGGAAAATTTGAAATTTTACTAAAACTTTGTTTGAACCTCATTTTTTGGGAAAATGAGTTTTGTAATAGTTGTTTTTTTGGGAAACTATGTGGTTAAAAAGTAGAGAAATATTTTATATTTGCATGCAAAATTATATAATAGGGAGAATATGTGATTGCGAATGAGTTTAAATTTATTTATTTATTTTAAAAAAATATGTCTCAAACAGGGGCTATTTGTAATTGAATGAGTTTAGCAAATTCTTCAAAAAAATTTCATCGAATTTCGAACTCATCTAATGGTCTAACTGAGCTTGATCGTTAGTAGAGGTTACATGGTTGAACTATGTTAAAAGGAAGTTAGCCTACGTTTCCATCTTTCATTTTCGAAAAATCAAAGCTAACTAATGTAATCCATTTGCTTATGTTAATTGTTTGAACTTGTACTAGAATGTAGATAATCTGCTAAATAAAAAATAAATAAGAAAAAAATATAATTTAACAGAATTTCAAAGATTTAAAAAGCACGTTTTGTAATAAATTCAAATCCTAAGATTTCCAGCCTTGCAACTTGACATCAATGCCCAATGTTTAAACTGTTTTGTAGATTTAACAGTCAAGTACCACATAATTTTTTTTTTATCTCTCTCTCTCTCTCTCTCTCTCTCTCTCTCTCTCTTTTGGCTTCTCATTTTCTTGCTTCCATTAATGTGATGTAACTTGATAGATTACATATAGCAGCAGCATGTGTAAAGGGCATTATGAAACATGTGCATGAAATTTTAGAGTACGGTAAAAAATTTGATTTCTCTTTGTTATCATACTACCATCAATTGACTACATTCTCGACCTAGGTACGCAAGGTTACGAAAAAAATTTATGTCCAATGGCTGTGATTGTTAAAAATTATTTTTCCACAAATTATTTTCTTTTGAGATAATAGAAATGTTTAGTTATTTAATATGTGATAAAGCAATGAAGCTGAACCTATTTTATTTTTATAAAATAATGTATTTGAGTTAATACAACCGTGGGTAATAGATGGCTAGAAGAAAGCAATTGGCAAAAAGAAGAAGAAATGTAGCCAGTGCGAGGAAGGTCATGATACATGCTTACATGAAATTTGAACCAAAATTTTCTCCAAGTTTGGAAGATCACATCCAAAGAGTTCACAAGTATTGGAAAGGGCTTCAAATGTAGGATATGAAATAAGTGAAATGCACTCAATTATCTCATTGACAAATGTTACCATGCGAGGAGCGTATTGGTAAGATGATGTTGGATGAGATGGCAATAGTTATTCCATCAAAGACTCGTGACATATCGTAGTTTCCAAATCTAACTCGAATTCAGGAGTGACAACAAATGATGTGTTGGTTAATCGATCGAGGAAAAATAATGAGGACGATGAAGAGAAAGACATGAAAGAGGATCCGAAGGAAGAAAAGGATTGAGGAAAATATGATTAGATTCTATAGATAGGCTCTTGTAGTTTTAAAGTTTCATTCTAGCATTTTTCCGTTATTTTGAATCAAGTTTCTTGGGGGATATAAAAAATCTTATTATTATTATTATTATTATTATTATTATTGGAGATTGAGTTGACGTTATAATTGAACTTGCACATTTGTCTTATTTAAAAAAAAAAAAAAGGTTGAACCCTAACCTTGAGGGCCCTCACCGTCTCGTCCTTAGAGTTTTGCGAGGGAGGTAAATCGCGGGATGTGCCCCAACAGGCCAGGGAACAAGAGTTGCCTGTATACTGCGCCTACAAGGAGTCCAATTCCATATCTCAGGAATCGAATTTTCACACTGCGGTTGCCAGCAAGGCATGAGATAACTTCACTCCTGTCCTTTGCACCACAAGGTTATGCCCCGGGAGCGTATTTGT
>NW_019238023.1:0-1957 GCF_002742605.1 Olea europaea var. sylvestris | reverse complement strand
TGCGCAACTCCTCATATTCAGTAGGGCTCATCCTGTAATGCACCCAGTTAGGAAAAGTAACATCAAGCACTAAATCAATTTGATGCTAAATATCCCGTAGTAGTGGCAAGCTATCTGAAAGCTCTTTTGGGAAGACCTCCTGAAATTCTTCTAGCAACATTCGAACTCTGTGAGGGACCTCCTGCTCAATATCAACTGACTTGCCTACTAACACATACACTACACCAGATTCTGTCATATCTGTCTCAAACTTAGCTCAGGTTAATAAATTGGTACTGTCCCCAACTGCCCTTGTTGGGCTCTTATTGGGTAGCAACACAATTTTCTTTCCCCAAATAGAAAACTATACATGTTGATATATCCTTCATTCAACGAATGTCGATCAAACTGTCAAGGTCTCCCTAATAACAAATGGCATGCATCCACATCCATCACATCACACAAAACCTAATCTTTGTACGTCGGTCCAATGGAAAAACTGATTAGAGCACGACGAGATACTTCAACATCGTTACCCCTCTTAAACCAAGCCAACCAGTACGGTTAGAGATGTTTCTTAGTCTGCAAACTCAATTTCTTAACAACCTCCTTAGCCACTACATTCTCGCAATTCTCATAATCAATAACAAACTTGTAGATCCTTCTCCCAATAGTATATGTAGACTGGAAGATATTATTACGTAGCCAGTCACCCATGCTCTCCAAGGGAGTCCAAAAACTCCGTCTCACCACCAACACTTGTCCCACATCATCAACAACAAATTCCTCCTCCTCTGTTGCTTCTTTCAGTGTCTCCATCGTCAAATATAGGTGTCTCCTCATAATCTCTCATCAACAAAGAGTCCTTAGCGCGAGTTTTTGGGACATTCAGGTTATCTATAACCCATGCCTCCTCAAGTGAAACAACGAATACCACCTCCAATACGTGTTGACTGTTGAACAGAATTTGCTCTAAAAGAACCACCCTGGCTAGGATTACCAGAACGGGTTGTCTGCTGCTGTGGTTTATTGGAAGAATCCCTTGCAGTGAAAGGACCTATATTTCTTCTGGATTGCTGCTTCTCTATCTGTGTAGCCTGTTGATACGCCTTAGAAACTGTTACGAGATCAAACATATTCCGGGTGTCATGTATTTGGGGATGAAGACCACCCACATATCACGATACCAACTGTTCCTCCATTCCCATCATCTCGTCCTTTGTAATCAACATGCAAAACTCCGTGGTATAATCAACCATCTTCTTGCCTTGATGCAAATTCTACAATTAATGATAAATGATCCCAACATAATTATAGGGCAGAAATTGCTTCTTCATCTGCCTTTTTAATTTATCCTAAGACGCAATCTTTTCCTTTCCTAATCTAGATCTTGTCACCTTTGTCTGCTGCCACCACGTCGCTACTCGTCCATGTAATCTAGCCCCAACAAGAGGTATACGTTTATCCGTAAAAACCTCCTTAAATTCCAAGACCTCCTTCGCTGCAGTCACCCAATCCAAGAATTATTATGGACTTAATTCACCATGGAATTTAGGGATATCAACCTTAACCCCTGATTCTGAGCACCTATTCTCCTCCTGACCACCTCCTCTGACGTGAACATGCGTAGGCAAACGCCACGAAACCTACGAACAAGATGGAAATCTTCCCAAGAAAATTAAAACAAGGTTTTGGATTCGAATTCGATAAATCTAGAACCAAGCAACCCGATTCATCGATGATGAACGGACCTCCTGATTACGCAAAATTATGAAATTTCACCCAGTTGATTTGAACGCCATAAGAATTAGATCTTGATAAGTTTGAAAAATTGTTCAATTGAAAGAACAAAGAGAAAGCAATTAAAGCCTTTCAATTAATCAATACGTTAAAGGTTTTTTTTTTGTTAACAATGAAAATAATAAGAGTAATTATACTGGTTATAAGAATCTAGGTAATTTCGTGCATAATATCCTAA
>NW_019238022.1:0-1957 GCF_002742605.1 Olea europaea var. sylvestris | reverse complement strand
GGGCAATTTCGTCATTTTTACGAAGGTGTCGGAATGGGCTCAAATTTGACAGGTTGACCGGGAACAAAAATCTCGTGGGGGGCAATTTCGTCATTTTTCGCGACGGAGTCGGAATGGGCTCAAATATGACAGGTTGACCGGGAACAAAAATCTCGTCCGGGGCAATTTCGTCATTTTTAGCGACGGTGCCGGAATGGGCTCAAATTTGACAGGTTGATCGGACACAAAAATCGCGCCGGGAGCAATTTCGTCATTTTTCGAGACCGAGTCGGAATGGGCTCAAATTTGACAGGTTGATCGGAAACAAAAATTGATACAGGGAAAATTTCGTCATTTTTCGCGACGGAGTCGAAATGGGCCCAAATTTGACAGGTTGATCGTGAACAAAAATCGCGCAAGGGGCAATTTCGTCATTTTTCGCGACGGTGTCGGAATGGGCTCAAATTTGACAGGTTGATCGGAAACAAAAATTTATCCGGGGGCAATTTCGTCAACTTTCGCGATGGTGTTGGAATGGGCTAAAATTTGACAGGTTGATCGGAAATAAAAATCGCGCCTGGGCAATTTCTTCATTTTTCACGACGGAGTCGGAATGGGCTCAAATTTGACAGGTTGATCGGGATCAAAAATCGCGCCAGGGGTAATTTCGTCATTTTTCACGACGGAGTCGGAATGGGCTCCAATTTGACAGGTTGATCGGGATAAAAATCGCGCCAGGGGTAATTTCGTCATTTTTCGCGACGGTGTCAGAATGGGCTCAAATTTGACAGGTTTACGGAAACAAAAACCGCACCTGGGGCAATTTCGTCATTTTTCGCGACAGTGTCGGATTGGGCTCAAATTTGACAGGTTGATCGTAAACAAAAATCGCGCCGGGAGCAATTTCGTCATTTTTCGTGACGGAGTCGGAATGGGCTCAAATTTGACAGGTCGATCGGGATCAAAAATCGCGCCAGGGGCGATTTCATCATTTTTAGCGACGGAGTCGGAATGGGCTCAAATTTGACTGGTTGTTCGGAAACAAAAATCGATCCGGGGGGGGATTTTGTCATTTTTCGCAACGGAGTCAGAATGGGCTCAAATTTGACAGGTTGACCGGGAACAAAAATCTCGCCGGGGCAATTTCGTAATTTTTCGCGACGGTGTCGCAATCGGCTCAAATTTGACAGGTTGATCGGAAACAAAAATCTGGTCGGGGTTAATTTCGTCATTTTTCAAGACGGTGTCGGAATGGGCTAACATTTGACAGGTTGATCGGAAATAAAAATCGATCCGAGGGCAATTCCGACATTTTTCGCGACGGAGTTGGAATGGGCTCAAATTTGATAGGTTGATCGGAAACAGAAATCGATCCGGGGGCGATTTCGTCATTTTTCGCGACGGAGTCGGAATGGGCTCAAATTTGACAGGTTGATCAGGAACAAAAATCGCGCCAGGGGCAATTTCGCCATTTTTCGCGACGGTGTCGGAATGGCCTCAAATTTGACTGGTTGATCGGAAACAAAAATTTATCCGAACGCAATTTCGTCATTTTTCGCGGCGGGGTCGGATTTGGCTAAAATTTGACAGGTTGATCGTAAAAAGAAATCACGCCGGGAGCAATTTCGTCATTTTTACGAAGGTGTCGGAATGGGCTCAAATTTGACAGGTTGATCGGAAATAAAAATCGGGCCAGAGGCTATTTTGTCGTTTTTCGATACGGAGACGAAATGGGCTCAAATTTGACAGGTTGATCGGAAACAGAAATCGATTAGGAGCGATTTCGTCATTTTTCGCAACGGAGTCGGAATGGGCTCAAATTTGACAGGTTGATCGGAAACAAAAATCGCTCCAGGGGCAATTTCGTCATTTTTCGCGACCGAGTCGGAATGGGTAAAAATTCGACTGGTTGATACGGAACAAAAATCGGGCCATGGGCAATTTCGTCATTTTTCGCGACGGAGTCGGAATGGGCTCA
>NW_019238021.1:0-1957 GCF_002742605.1 Olea europaea var. sylvestris | reverse complement strand
TCCAAAATGACAGTTTCTGTCTGTTTGACCACAAAAACCATCAATTGACAGCAAAAATTAAAATTTAATTATTTCGCCAAAATAAGATAAGGGCATTCTGGAAATAATTCATTCTCCTATTAAATTAAAAATTAGAAAAGCAAAAAACAAAACCACAACCACGCACCCCTTCTCCTTCTTCCCCAACCCCTTACCCAAAACCAAAACAGCTTCCACCCAACCGTCGAAGCCATCTTCGGCACCACCACCTCAACGTCGGCCCAACGAAAGGGTTTGGTACCTCGACTTTCATACACAAGGGTTCGAAATAATTATAGTGTTCATATAAAATACACGATCATCAGAAAGACATAGCACCCATTGCAGCTACCAATGATTGAAAAAATTGGGTTTATGCTTCTATAGGGAAATTCAAATGTAAAATGTCGATCAAATAATATACTATCACAATACAAACCATAGTGCTCAATATTTTTAATGCAATGGCCGAGTAAAAGACGAGGGTAACTTCATTCCCAGAAATGGAGATATTGAGATGTGAAGAAATAAATTATGGGCTAGTAATTAGAGTATGCCATGATTTTGAAACGCAAGTGCAGCAAATAAGGGCTTGACTGGCAATCTTATGAGGATGTTGACGATGATTCCTTCGGCAAAAAATCTGACATTTTTCCTGTTCTTGAGCTTAAGATTTACAAATCTCAATGGGTTTTTGAGCAAGAAAAAGACCTAGATTTGGTGGTAATGGGAGTGAAAAATCTTGCCGCTTGGAATGGAGATGAGGCGGTGGTGCCGGGGGTTGGCAACTAAGCGGGGGTGGTTTTGATTTTGGGGATGATGGGATTGGGGTAAGATTGAAGAAGGAGATGGTTATTTTTTCCTTTTTTATTTTTTTTATGTTAAAATCATAGAGTTACAATTTTACACTTGTCTTATTTTGCAAAATTATTAGATTTTTAATTTTTTAGGTCAATTGATGATTTTTGGTGGTCAAATAGACGGAAACCATCATTTTGAGCTCCTGCAAATTTTTTAACGGTTTGGTATCTCTGATGGCACAAATGAAAGGTTTGAGTCTAATCTGCTAATAGATGAAAAGTTTGGTACCTTGATTGCAATTTTCCCAAAAATTTATAATAAAATCATGCTCATCAAGAGCCAGCAATCAAATTTGGTTGGTGCATTCTTTTTTTTCTAAAAAGTGAAGAGATAGGAATGAGAATGGTGCCCTTTGGGGTTTGTGAAGGGGGTTTGAGTCATTGAGACTTCCATTCACATCACCGTTAATGGTTAGATTATATGTGAACTCAAGGTTATAGATCTAAATAAGTTGAAAATCCATGATTATATCACATGAAAGGTTGGGGAATCAAGCCCTAAATTTCTCTTTTATCTATTATATCTATTATGTTAGTGACTTATTTTTTTAAGATAAGCTTGTTTGGGGAAGCCTAAAAACAAGTCATTATGTAGAAAGTTTGAACATTAAAATGTGATGCCTATCCTAAAAGAAAGAAGAAATAACCTTATTAGTCAACTTGAAAGTTAGCGAAGTCATTTCGGGATGATAAGGATTAGGGGCCAATCCCTCCCTCGAGGTTAATCTTAATTAATTTTTTGCCATAATTTTGAATAACCCACTTTTCTTACTTTTAAGTAAATAAATAAATAATAAATAAATCTTTTGAAAGTACCATTTACTTATTTTTTTAGCTGTATAAAAGTTTTTTATTTCAAAATTTATCTTCTAACTATAAAAGTAAATATACGTAACAATAAAGTTTTTTAAGTCCAGTCGAGCATGCTTTTCTCCGAGTTTTCTGCAATTAATTCAAAATCTACAAAATGAGACTTTTTCAAACTTGAAAAAAGTAAATGAGTTGGTGTTTAAACATGGATTATAGCTGAATACGACAACGGTTACAATTAATTACGATTTTCTTTTTCTTTTTTTTTT
>NW_019238020.1:0-1957 GCF_002742605.1 Olea europaea var. sylvestris | reverse complement strand
CTAACAGGATAAAATTGGGTAAAAGTCTTGAGTTGGAGGTTGATTTGATTGAATAAATGTATGTTAAAGGGCATTGCACTAATTAAGGCATATATTTTGAAATTAAAAACTTCTCTCTAAAGCTTTTATGACTCGAATAATTAAGCCTGCAAGGGCATCTTAAAACCTGATGCCCTAAAGTCATCTGACTTGGGAGTCATCGGCCTAAAGCTCGTTACAGGGGTTATTTAGAAAGCAATCAAGGATGAAGTTGCACTTGAAAAAAATAAAATTTGTTCTCTTCGAAGCCTTTTTGATTCGGGTTATTAAGCTTGTAAGGGTGTCTTAAAACCTGATGCTCTAAAGTCATCTGACTTGGAAGTCATCGGCCTAAAGCCTGCTACATGGGTCATCTAGAAAGCTTAATAGAGAGAATAAAAAAATAAAAAAAAACTCTTAAAAATCAGAAAAAGCAAGTGCATGAAAAAAGCAAAAGCACTAATTGCCTTGTTAAGTCCGAACACTTATTCGAGAAAATTTGACTTTTCAATGAAGGATAATTAGCCTAGTTGAGTCCTAGCGGTTGAAGCAATCAATTAATTGAGAATCTTTGTTCATTGATGTATTAACTTGCAACTAGTGACGTCCACCTGATCTAGAGAGGGTAATGATAGTAATGAAAAATTCAACCTTAGATCACCTGCTGGGAATTGAGTGAAAATAATAAAGTTGGAGCTGTGTGAATCTTACGAGAGATGAAAGAATATATTTGACCATAGAGGGTCGGAAATTAAAACAACTTGTGAAGTCATTAGTGTCTACTTAATTTTTCACACACACACGTCGATTTTGCATTGGTAGAGTGAAAATTGGTTTGGTATTGCAACTTTGAAGCAGTTTATAGATTTAATTCGGTGATCTCAAATGCTATGGTAAAAAGTTAAACTGTCCAACCAAATAATTTTTGCATGCTTGTATGTTTGTTGTTATTTAGATTTCAGTTTTGTTTGAGGACAAATAAAGATTCAAGTTTGGGGGTTTGATAAGTGTATTTTCTACACTTATTCGGGGCTCTAAACTATATAATTTTATTGTTCTTTTGGCAAAATATGATCTAAATTTTATTGTATTAATTTTCTTAGGTAAAACTCGTGCTTGGACGAAGAAGGAAAGGAAAGAAGCAAAAATTGGCGAAAAGTGACAAAATCCATTTATTTGGTGGCCGATTACAGTGAATTGGGCGATTGTGGGCCATTTTAATTCTTGGGGGTCATTTTAAATGCTTCTCCAAATTTCAGGGACTAGAGCTAAAAATTTTCCTAGGTTTTACTATTAAAAACCTTGCAGATCAGTTTTAAAGGAGAAGAACGAGAACTGCCGACAGAAAAAGAAAAGAAAGAAAAGTGGAGAGAAAGGAAAAATCTGATTTTGAGAAATAAAATTGCTGGCTGAATTTCATTGAAGGAAGGCTAGAGGTTATTGGTTAATTATATATTCATGGCAGCCAATTGAAGGAAAAAAGGTGGAGAATCTTTTGGAGACAAAACCATTAATGAGGCAGCCAACTTGGAGGAATTTCTGGAAGAAAATAGCAACGTGAAACTGGACTGCAAAGGGCTGCTAAAGTAATACAATTGCTGGGAGAAAAGAAACATTTTGGAATTTCACTATTTTGGAGTCAATAAAACCGGCAGTGGGGCAGAATTTTATATATTTTATACGCATCAAAAGGCAGCCAACTGGGGAGAAATTGATAGAGTTATACACGCCATTGAAGTTATTCACGTTCCATAAATTCTTGGTGATGTCCTTCCACTTTTCTTCATCTAATTTTAAAAATATGCTAGGCTAAATATTTTCATGTATTGGATGATGACAAAATTGTTTAATTTTTTGTTTTAATTCGAGACCTATGTTTTTATGTTAATTATTGCGTTGTGATTCCAATAATATGCTTAATTAGATTGTTCTAATGTTT
>NW_019238019.1:0-1957 GCF_002742605.1 Olea europaea var. sylvestris | reverse complement strand
TTGACGATAGTAGAGTGCAAGGGCCTCGAATTTCAGGTGAGTAATTTTTGCTTCTGTCATTTTCTCTCTTTCAAAATTACTTTAGAAAGCATTGCATTATGTGAGATACTATCTCATCCACCATTTGAGCCACATTATTGTAAAAATGATAATGAAAAATATAGTCGTTATGGGTCCCACACAAGAGATAAAAATTGAAATGAGGTGGTTTAATGTGATGGATAACAGTTATATCTTTCATTTTAATGAGGAAATAATGGGGCTCAAACAGGCCTTTAATACATTATTAGATGCAAAAATTACATAAGTGATATATATTATGTCAACACATTATTGTTGTTTACTCTCACTAATGCTACACATTGGCTTTAGGATGTGTTACTATTCAACTTCTTTGGCTCTTCACCCCTGAGGAGTCAGTGGAGAGTAATCTACGAGTTCTTGAAAGAAAAAGACTTGTTTGATTCAGGTTTTCCCAAGTCCTTTCCAAGTTTCAGCCAATTAAGACACAATATCTTGTGTTCTGAACTAAAACAATTATATGTGGCCATTACTCGAACGAGGCAAAGATTATGGATTTGTGAAAATGCTGGAGAGCTTTCAAAGCCAATGCTTGATTATTAGAAGAGACTTGGCCTTGTGAATGTGAGGAAAGTTGATGATTCACTAGCACAGGCAATGCAAAGAGCAAGCAGTCCAGAGGAATGGAAATCACAGGGAATTAAGGTTATGGTGCTTTTCTACACGTTATTTTCCTTTCACCTATTTCGTTAATGTGTTACCCATCTTTGGTATTCCGTTTGATGCTTGGTCATTGTGTTGAAAAATTGGTCTTGTGTCCTGCCAGGTCTTTTGGGAAAAAAATTATGAGATGGCCATCATGTGCTTTGAAAGAGCTGGAGAACCAACATGGGAAAAACGAGCTAAAGCTGCTGGCCTTAGGGCATCTGCTGATCATATGCGTGGTTCAAATCCCAAAGAGGCCCGTATAATGCTTAGAGAGGCTGCTGAATTATTTTATTCTGCTGGCAAAAGAGATTCAGCAGCTGAATGTTTTTTCGACTTGGAGGAATATGAAAGAGCAGGTGCATTATAGTTTGTTGCACAAACACACACTGCAAATAGTTTTTCTAATGCATTGCATATATCCTAATTATTTTTTTAAGTATATTTTAATGAAGTCTGCATTTTTCCCTTTGTTTAACTTTCATAGTCTCCTGAATGTAATTTTTTTTTAATGATCCATCAATTCTGAATTTTCCATTCTGCGAGGTGCCAAATTGTTTCTTGGTATATTCTACGGTTTGTGAAGGAAGATGCAACCTAAATATCATAAATATGAGCAACATTTATGTGATGCCTTATTAATATATGACAACAAATTGATTCACAAGAAAATCCTATTCAGGAGTTGACTTATTTGCAGTTCCATTCATCACTTGTGTTTCTATATTTGCTTTCCCTTTCTTTTCCTTTTCTTCTTTCCCGTTCTACTTTACGTAAACCACTCGCCTCCGCAGAGAGGGTGGAAGAAGGCAGTGGTCCTGGGTTTTCCCTTCTTTTTATTTTTCTTCTTTCTTTCCCTTTTCTTCGTTCTTTCCCTCTTTTTATTGATGTTTTAGGGTTTTCTTTGTATAAAACGAAAATGGATTTCATATAGTGCTATTGTGTTCAACTAAGTCTAAATTGCAATCAAGTTCCTTATTTTCTATTTTATGTAATGTTTAGTAATTAACTTTCCATAATTAAAAATTAAAATCCCAAGTTCTATTTTATTTGTACTAATTTATTTTATTCTTTATGAATAATTGATTTTGGTATATTTAAAATGGCATCTTAAGTTACTAAAAAAAATTTAAGTTTTAAAGATGTGGCCCCGTGTCTGAAATTTGGACTATTTTTAGCCATGTCTTGGTATTCTATATTTTATGATTTATATGAACACTTCTTTATGTTT
>NW_019238018.1:0-1957 GCF_002742605.1 Olea europaea var. sylvestris | reverse complement strand
AAATATCATAAAACAATTCCTCAAAATTTCAAATTAAACGTATTTTTTAGTTTTCAATTTTGAGAAACAATTTTTCAAAATGACAAATCAAAATGTTTTTAGCAATTTTAAAATAGACCCTCAAAATGGAAAATTGAAAATGAACTTCAGTAATCTAACTCAAAACCAGCTCATGATATGTAGTGTTTACGTGCGGATGAACTAGACGGTTAAAATTAATTATTTTGTCCATGACTTCATCCGAAATCAATTTTTCCTAAATTCCAAACTTTCAATAATGTCTATTATTTATTCTACGTTTTTTTCTTTTTGAACATAAAATCGTTATCGTAGCATGAGTCGTGACGTCACATTAAGTCCTTTCTAACAGTCAAACGGAGCACAAAACCTAAGAATTTTGGCTGATCAAGGACATGTTTGATAAAGCAGATTAAATAGTATTGGATATTAAAATAAGAAAAAGAAGTTAATTTTTTTCTATACAATTTAATCATATCCAGTGGACTGTATTTTGTACAAAACATGGGTTGACCATCGTCATCGTGTAAAATTTATTCCCAATTACAAATTGAAACTAAACCAATTACTGGAAAAAGTATTCATGAGAAGGGGGTCCACTTTTTTTTTTTTTTCTTTTTTTCAAATCATCAAATATTGATGTAGGAATAGAATAAAGAGCAGGAAATAATACCACAAAAAGCTACTAAATGAAGGATTTCTCAGTTCAGTTACTACATTTGCTTGTGGGGCCTGTGACTTGATATTACTGCCCTGTAACAAATAAGCAACATTGAGAAGTTATCAACTCCATTCATAAAAGACCTTCACTTCACATTATTCATAAAAATGAATTACAAGTTCTGAATAATATACAGCCCCATTCAGAAAGACTGCAAAGAACAAAAAGAATGAAAGAGTTTCCATAGTTCTGAACATGTAACCTGGATTAATTTTTACAATACTTTCATAAGTGAATACGTTGTGCTTAATAGTTTTACCCCTTATTCTGTGAGCCATGGATGCACCTTACCTTTATTGAATACTTTCTGCTGCAAAATACAAATGTCAACAATCACTTCCCATCAGTCTTAATAACTGTTTGAAAAGAGGTTTAAAAAAATTTCAATTATTGCTTCAAATCAACATTCTTTAGTTACTCGTAAACCATGATTCGTTTCGTAAAGGTCTTCGAGGAAATTTGTAGGCTTACCTTTGAACTATTGGAACACAATTCAGGTTGTCTAACAATATATATTTGATCACCATGGCTGTCTTGGTAAATATCCTGATTCCTATGCCAAGTCCATAGTGCATATGTAGAATTTACAAACTGCATAGTTCAAGATGGAAAAAGGAATAAAATTGATATCTTGGAGATAAACATGAAAGCAGTACTCAATTTCAAAGATAGAAAAAGTGCAGAAGCTAATGTAGAAGTCATAGTTATACTCAATTTCTGCGTATTTACAGTATCAACCGTAAATTTAATAGATTATCAGTTCCAATCTATATCTTTTAAGCTTAATTGTCTGTCCACATTTTTAAATCCCTACTGCAAAACAGATAGCTGAAACTTGGGGCCAAATATGCAGAAATTTATCAATAGAATATTTAAGCTCCCAATCTCAGACTTTACCTCAAGAATTCCATGTCCAAAGCTGCTCTCTCTGTAGGCACTCCACTCAGGTTGTCTATCCCAGCAGAATTTTCCTTTTGCAGGGCCAAAGGAGAAATTCATATGACATACACCTCCAAATTCTGGAATATTGTCACTGGCAGAGGGACATTTTCCAGGATCGTCTGCATGATCAACATCAACCTTCTCAATGTTACCGCCATCTCCAACTGTTATATAAACAGGACCACACGAATCCAAAGTATAGTTGAAGACTCTGTTCATCCTCTCATAGGCATGCACCTAAGAAGAAGTAATTCCCTTTTTTTAGTAAAATGCAAT
>NW_019238017.1:140200-141671 GCF_002742605.1 Olea europaea var. sylvestris | reverse complement strand
GTAGATTCTTTAGGTCTTTAAGTGATATGTCTAACTTGCACGATCATGTATACACATAAGATGTGATCCGGGACTTGATCAAAGAGTCTTCAATACTCCTACAACATCTCAAGTAATTGTTGTATGGGTCGAAGATGATGAAAATGCCAATGTTCATGTTCGTGACATTACTATATATGGCCATTCTGGTGATTCATATAGAGTTCATTATTATTATGGTTGTTATGATCCTTTACTTTTTCCATATGAGGAATCTGGTTGGCATGAAGGCATTCGAAGATGTAGAAGCATGTACTTTGAGCCTGAATTCGTTGAATTTCCAAGCACAGTTACCTCTGCAGCTGAATTTATCGAAAAAGAAAATCAAGGTTTGCAAATATACCTTCTTATACATTCTTCTAACTTTTACAATTTGGATGTCTTAAATGAATGCCCATTTTTGTTTTCCTTTTTGCCATGCAGTGCTTAACGAAACAAAGAAACGGTCTCACGTTTCCCGTCGAGAATATTATTTATGAAAATTGCAAATTAGGCCTTTTGGTAAGTCTATTTTGCTTCACGCTGGTAGATTGTTTCAACAGTACGTTGTAGGTATGTATATTAAGATTGAAACTGTAAGGTTAGACTATTTTTGTAACAACCAAAAGCAAATTCGTGCTGAACTTTACCAAGGTATTGTAGGCAGCGTTGAAAATGGAGAAACAAGGGATTACAAAATTGGACGAAAATTTGTTTTGCCACAATTCTTTACATGTGGGCCTAGAGATATACTAAGGAGATACATGGATGCAATGTCAATTGTACAACGTTATGGAAAACCAGATATATTCTTGATTATGACATGTAATCCAAATTGGCTAGAGATTAGGCAAGAATTAAAACACAATGATGAGATTCAAAATCGTCCGGATCTAATTGCACATATATTTAGAGCAAAATTAGAAGAATTGAAAAATGATTTATTCAAGGAAAATATCTTTGGTCTTGTTGTTGCACACATATATGTGATTGAATTTCAAAAAAGAGGGTTCCCTCATGCACATCTGTTGTTGATTTTTAACTATAGGCACAAAATTTCTTCTGTTGCACATGTTGATAAGATAGTATCTTACGAAATTCCTGATGAAAACAAATATCCTCATCTTTATTTTGTTATTGTCAAACATAATATGCATAGCCCTTGTGGAGATCTTAATCCAAAAAAATGTATGCATGGAAGCGAATAAATGTTGCAAAAATCAATACTCTAAGGATTATTGTAATACTACTATCTTTAGTGATAACTCATATCCATTGTATAAACGTTGTGATAATGGTGTTTCTATAAAAGTTAGAGGTCAAATGTTAGACAACCGATGGGTTGTACCGTATAATCCTTATTTAAGTGCAAAATTTGATTGTCACATTAATGTTGAAGTATGTTTTTCTATTAAAACTGTAAAATACTTTTGGTTGGCGCAAACAAAAGAGA
>NW_019238017.1:130322-131395 GCF_002742605.1 Olea europaea var. sylvestris | reverse complement strand
AAAAGAGAGCATAAATTTCGGAATGAAAAAAAAAAGCTGATTTTGGTCTATAATCAAAGCTCAAAAGTTGTGGAAAGAAAGGCCTACTTCAAAGTTACCAAATATTACCATTATTGTTTCTTAATACATTGTCCATTTCGTCTTAAGTATTTTTTTAATTTTTTTCTAAATTATATTCTCTCTTGCAACCCCAAATTTTAAGGGATTGCTTGGGATGCTTTTTTCTCTTTTAAGTCTTTGATAGGGATGATGCATAGGATACGGATTGAGTAAGCTTTATCTGTGATTGGATATATCTATGTTACATGTAATAGACTTACATGATTGGATTTGTTTAAAATTTTGGGGCAAGCCTTTTTGTTGGGGTTATGTCCCTTTCTTCAGCTGTGGGGTTATAAAAGCCTTGGCATTGTTTCTGGGAAGGCCTACACTTTGTACTATTCGAGCTCAGATGTATTAGGAATACTGCTTAGATGTTGTATGCTATTCGTTAACAAGTCTCTCCAAATGGTTTTTTTTATCAAAGGGTATCTCTTCTAAGGAATCCCGGTTGTTCAACTTCTTTAAAGCACCTTCTTCATATGATTAATGCCATCTGGGCTACATATGTAATTAATTTGTCGTTTCTCCTTTCACGACTAAGGTGAAGAGGAAGACATTTGTAGATAGGACGTACCACAATCTCTTTCGAGAGATAGACATTGCCAAGTGGAAAACGTGTCGGTAGAGTAGAGAAGAATTGTGCCCGAGTAAGTATTTTATTATTTTAGTAACGTACGCTAACTCATTAATACTTCTTTTAACATTTTTTCTTTTCGTTTTTCAGAGCTAGCTACATGATAGTTCAAAGGACGATACCTGAAGCTTATAAGTGGTCTTAGGACATCACGATTTTGATAGCTTGGCTCGTCGACGATATAAGTGTAATATTGCAATTGTTATTTATTATGTATATATATTGCAATTGTTATTTATTCGCTCCTTCTGTTTGGTGCACTATGCTCTCCTCACTCCACTCCGCTCCCGCATCGACCTATTTGATTCAGGGGACCTGTGTTCCACTCTATATGAGC
>NW_019238017.1:122166-122716 GCF_002742605.1 Olea europaea var. sylvestris | reverse complement strand
TTTTTTTTTCCTAAATGAAACAATCTAATATCATCTTTATTAGTGTAACTTAAACCGTTCTTTGTATAGGAACCTTGATGTTGCTGAGGACAATGATATAAGTAAGGATGATGATGAAGATGGTTTGGACATAATTGCAGGCCTCCGGTGCAAGATTGTGGTTCGGTTCAAAGATCACAGAAATTTCTATAATGCCTTGAAGATTCTCTGCGGTCGTTCCTTAAAGAAGGTAAAACAGCTACTTCTTTTTATGTCCTCGTTTTCAAAATTTTTGATACATATTTAGGTATGCCAATAAACTTTTAATTTAAAGAAACAAGGGAAAATAGCAGTCGAGGTCCCCAACCTTTGATGTGAGTTTTGCTTTCGTCCCCAACCTTCAAAATCTAGAATTTACATGCCCAACTTTCATTTTAGTAGCACTTAGGTCCCCAGTGGACAATTTTACCCTTGTCTTTAAATTAAATAAATAAATACAAGAATGGAAAAAGAAAAAGAAAAAAAAATCAATCCCCCCCCCCCTCCCCACCCCCCCAACCCCCACCCCCCC
>NW_019238017.1:115461-122140 GCF_002742605.1 Olea europaea var. sylvestris | reverse complement strand
CTCTTTCGCGAAAATACCCAAAATCCACACCCATACCCAAACAACAGCCACCTCCGTCACCTTGCCAAAAGAAATTGAAATGACTTGACAACCTGAAGGAAGCAGCAAGAACAGCATATTGAATCCAAACAAATGATTGCAAATGGGGCCAGTTTTAATGAACCTGAGATAAATACCTGGTTTGTTGTAGTGGTTATTTTTCCCTTTTTACTAACATTATAAAAAATGTTCACCATAAAAAATACAAGATTACTGAGCGGCCCTAAATGAGTAAACTTTTTGCGCACCAAAAGCAATAAAAATGCCATGTGATATTTTGCTCAACATATACAATAAGTAACCAAAATGTGAAATTTCTTGTCACATGCTGCTGCATAGGTTAAGTAAAGCTATGGGTGTGAGTGATTGATTTGTGCATATTCTGTTTCTTGAAAATTGAATTGATGGTTGCTTATCTTGGTGGACATTTTTTTCAATACAAGTACCCCTAATCCACGTTTGCCATTTGGGCTACAAATTTGTGTATGGCTACAAGTTACATACTATCATCTAAGTGGAAAGAAAAATGTTTTGTACCATGAAGGTGGTGGTTGTTTGGGCAGGGGTTGGGTGGGGTGCATCAGAGAAGAAGATTGATCTTATTTTGTTTTGTTACTTTTCTTCTTTATTCTTGTTTTTCATTTAATATTCTGTTTATATAAAGACAAGGGCAAAACTGTCTCTTTCAGTAAAAGTTTAGCATGTTAATTAAATATGTGGGTAAAATTGTCCACTAGAGACTTATGTACGACCAAAATAAAAGGTTGGGGAGGATAATGCTGCATTTTGAAGATTGACCAAAGTCCATCTAATGTCAAAGATTGACGACTTCTGCTGCTATTTTTGCAAAATACAAATCCCAACCAGCTAAAGAAGGGAAATGGAATGGAGAAAATCATATTGGGCATTTGTATTGCTGTTGTACTAATTTTGGACAGCTTTACCAAATTCAAAAAGGTGAAATTAATTTTGTGGAGTCGCATTTTGGACAGCTTTACCAAATTCAAAAGGGTGAAATTAATTCTGTGGAGTTGCATTTTATTTTGCATCGATGAATTGAGGCCATCAAACAGCACGTGAACCTCAGGAATGCTCGACGTCACTGTTAGCTTTGAGTGGCCTACCAGAACTTGTGTACAGTATTTAACTTTTCAAGCTTGTCCAAGTTTTTAGTTTTGCATCAAAAAATGTAGTGTCAAGGGCATATTTGTGAAGCCATTGATTAGTTATATTGAAATTCTTATGCACTAGCAATCAATACAAACTTGATCTTATAATATCAGTCGGTCTAATTAAATTAAGGATTTGAATCAAAGCTTTCCTATGGTAATAAATGCAGCAAGGATCACGTTTGTTGGCTGATTATGAAGTGACTTGGGATAAGGACAGCTTCTTTAAAAACTTTAGAAGCCAACCTGCTGAAAGGAGTAGATGGGTGCCAGCAAGACTGGGAAACTATAGTTCTGAAGATTCTAGGCGTACATCACAGAATTCTTGGTTTAACCCTGATGATGCCCGACGAAAGAGGTTCAAGGTTTGTAAATGCATCTTCAACAGAATTCCATATGTGGAAAAGTACTTGACGATCTTTGTTTAGCATATATTACGTAGCTTTCTGAATTCGTGAAAGATCAAGTGCGTAGTTGTTCCCAATTGGCTTCGTTGTCTTTTTATAAAAACTAATTTCAGAGGAAATAACTTCTTTGAATGATTGTCTATTTCTATTCTTCCAGAGAATTAGGGAAACAGGAAGATGAACATATTATTTCTCATAGTTATTGTGAATTGCAGGAATGAGAAATTGATTGATCTGTAAAGATTCCATGGTTGAGCTCATTGACATGGATGATTTTATGGCAGAGTAAAAGGTTAGTTGTTTATGATTGTTGTTTGGCCCCATTTGCTGTGCAAGTTGTGTGTATGTTTAAATAGGATGATCTTAATTGTTCAAGTGGATTAAAGGTTTTAACCAATCCCTCATCGAGCTTGCATGGTGTACTGTGCATAGCTCAAGCAATGATGGAAAGGATTATTCAGTTCTTTCTGTCTTCATGAAATTATTTTGTGGGTTATGGTCTTCCCATAACAAGACTATATACAATCATAAACAGAATGGTGAATGCAATATCCAGTGTTAATTTGGACAAGGATGTAGAGTTACCTTATTGATTATTTAAACTATATCTGGATTTAAGCTGCAGTCGAACTAAGAATGTGATGTTTTATTTATGCTTTGCTTTTTATCAAGCTTTAAAATTGAGTTATAGATAATGTAGTTCATATCATGCTGATCCTAAATGAGTTTTGATTAAATTATATATGATTGTTGAGCTCATTTGATGGATTTTATTTTATTTTATTTTATTTTATTTATTTTTATTTTTTAATTTTTAGTTTTAATTTTTTTTAATATAGACCTGATATGGCGATTGACTCTGAAATATGTTTTTTCCTTAGGGTCACTGATCCCTAATTAACTTCAAATAGCTTTATTTAAAATTAAAAAGTTATTATTTAATCAATTCCATGCCATTCAAACCTTGCCTATGAGGGTCTCTCAGGGAGAGCTAATGTCATTTGTAATTATATTATCTAACATAACATATGTGAAAATTACAGTATTCTGTCGTAGTTTCTAAGGGCATTTTCTTACTATATGAATTTTGTACATCATGGTAATGTCTTCTTGCCTGTGGAGTTTTGAGCTTAACTAATAGTGTTGGTAAGTTTTAACTACTGATTTGCTTAATACAAAATTTTCTAGGAATGCCCCAAATTAAATAATCCAGCAGCTGCCCAAATTAAATGATTACACCCAAGGGCCAAACAGTGAAAATACCCAAATTAAAGAAACCAGCAGATGCCCAAATTAAATAATAACACCCAACGTCCAAACAAACCGTCCACCAAATACCATTCACCAACGCTGAAGACGCTGAGAGGCTTTGACCGAGGCAACCGATGGCAAGACCGACTAAGATTTCGGGAGAAAGACAACCAACGGCAGATCCCGACCAAGGTTTCAAGAGAAAAAGAAAAACTCGCCGGAATCGGAAAGAAGCAGAAGAAGGCTGGAATACGCACCGTAACTGGAAGACGTCGAAGAAGTCCTGGAACGCACACGTCAAATACACCAACGACCACCCCCAACACCGAAACAGGAAGATCCGAGCGAAGAAAAAAAAGAACCCACAGCAGGGAAGAACGCGAGAAGAGAATCACAGCCGGTAAGAACAATCGAAACCACGCTCTGATACCATGTCAAAAAGGGATGAATAATTGAGAGAAATTTCTGTAAAACGTGTGTTCGTATTGTCTCTATTGCATACATATATACATTACAATCATTGAATATACAAGGAAAGTTAATAAACATAATTGCTAAAAATCTGCTTTCTTCCCAAATATAAATTTAACTATATATGGTAACATCCCCCCTCAAATTGATGCAAGGAGATCAACCAGCATCAATTTGCCAACAAGCAATTGATGTCGCAGTCGAGTTATTGCTTTGGTGAAGACATCTGCCACCTGAACATCAGATGAAATGCAGGGAAGGGAAATCACTTGATCCGTCAAAGAATCACGAAAAGTGACAATCGACCTCAATGTGTTTGGTGCGTTAATTAAAGACGGGATTGCCTGCAATTTGAATAGCACTAGTGTTGTCAGCATGGAGAGGAGTAGGATGAGTCTGAGGAAACCCCAGCTCCACTAGAAGACCATGTAACCAAATAATCTCAGAACAAGCTGTAGACATAGCACGATACTCAGCCTCAGTAGATGATTTAGAGACGCGATCTTGTTTCTTACATTTTCAAGAGATTAATGCATCACCCAAAAACATACACCAACCCGTAGTAGAACGATGCATATCCGGACACTCAACCCAATCAGCATCACTGTAGGTAGAAAGCTGAAGAGACGACCCTTTAGGAAAAAATAACCCACGAGTGGATGATCCACGAATATAGCGAATAATACGATGAACGGCCGCAAGATGAAGATGCCGAGGTGAAGACATAAATTGGCTGACCTGATGAACGGCATAAGAGATATCTGGGCGAGTGTTAGTCAAATAGATGAGACTCCCAACGAGGCGATGATATAGTGTAGGATCGTCTAGAAGATCCCCTTCATCTTTCCGATACTTTACATTAACTTCCATAGGAGTATCCACAGAAGAAGACTTCTCCAACTCAGCTAACGCAATAAGATCCTGAATATACTTATGCTGGTTTAAGAAAATACCATTGGGTTGATGATGAACTTCGAGTCCTAAGAAGTATGTGAGTCGGACGAGATCTTTTATGTGAAAAGTTGCGTGTAATAACTTTTGAAGCTTTGAAATAAATCCACAGTCAGTGCTAGTAATAATGATATCATCCACATAAACCAAGAGAAGTACAATACCAGAGGTAGACTTGTGGAAGAAGAGGGAAGAATCATACTGACTCTGTGCAAAACTACGAAACTTCTCAAACCAAGCCCAAGGAGGCTGCTTAAGTCCATACAAAGAACATTGGAGTCTACAAACATCACGAGGAGATGAGGTAGTCATACCAGAAAGGAGCCTCATATAAATCTCTTCGTGAAGATCGCCGTGAAGAAAGGCATTCTTCACATCCAACTGATGTAGATTCCATGACTGCGAGGGAGGAATAGCTAGGATCGTCCTGACTGTGGTCATTTTGGCGACAGGAGCAAACGTCTCCTCATAGTCAACCCCATATTCCTGTCTGTTATCCAGAGCTACAAGACGAGCTTTGTACCGATCCAATGAGCTGTCAGAACGAAGTTTCACAGAGAAAACCCATTTGCTTCTAATAGGTTTCACAGCAGGAGGACAAGGCACAATGTCCTAAGTGTGATTCTCCTCAAGCGCCTGAAGTTCTGCTTGCATTGCCTTTTGTCAACACTCATGTTCCATGGCCTGTTTGTAACAAGTGGAAATGGAAATAGCAGATAAAGTAGCTACAAGAGAAACAGGAGATGAAAAACCGTACCAATCGGGTGGGCGAGAATGACGAGTAGACCGACGAAGATAGATGGGAATCGTAGGAGGACCTGGTGCCGGTTTGAGATCAGGAGGGGGCACATCAGCAGGAGGATCAGACCCACGATTACGTCGTTCATACACAAGTCCTGACTTAAATCGTGCTATAACATCTGGGGAATTAGAGAAGGTAGGCAAGATAGATAAAGATGTAGGAGGTAGCTCAGAATGAGACGGAAAAAAATATTAATTTTCAAAGAAAACCACATTCCTAGAAATGCGGATATGCTGAGCATGAGAATCATAGCAAATATAACCTTTTTGAGAGACAGCATAACCAAAGAAAGCACATTTAACAGACTGAGTAGTAAGTTTATGTCGCTCATGAGCAGGAAGATGAACAAAACAAACACAACCAAATGTACGCAGATCATAATAGGAAGGTGAATATCCAAACAGTTTAAAGAATGGAGAAACATGATTTAAAATAGGAGATGGTAAACGATTAATTAAATGAACCGAAGTGGAAAGTGCTTCACACCAAAATTGAGAAGGTACCGATGATTCAAGTAAGAGTGTTCTTACCTTATCCAGGAGGTGACAATTCTTTATTTCAGCAACACCGTTTTGCTGTGGTGTCGAAGGACAAGAATGCTGAGAAATGATATCCTTACTTTGGAGAAAGTTTTGAAACTCATTAGACATATATTCTCCCCCACAATCAGATCACAAGATCTTAATGAGGCTAGAAAATTGAGTCTCAACAAGGGCAAAGAAACACTTAAAGACTGAAAAGACTTCTGATTTGGCTCTATAACAGAAAAGAAACGCTTAAAGACTGAAAAGACTTCTGATTCGGCTCTTAAAAAATAAACCCAAGTAAAACGATTGAAGTCATCAATAAATGTAACAAAGTACTTATAACGTGCATGAGAAATAATAGGTGAAATCTCCCAAACATCACTATGAATAATATCAAAACATTGTGAGGCACGAGATCCAGGAGAGGGAAAAGGTAGAGTTTTACTTTTGCCAAGTTTGCATGCAGTGCAATCAAAAGAAAGTTCAGACGAACAAGGTTTATTACCCAATAGCGAACTACATTTGAGTTTGGGTGGCCTAAACGTTTGTGCCACAATTTATTATCAGTACTAATGGTATTACATGCAAATGAAAGTAAAGGAGAACTAGGAAAAGGAAAACTATGCAAGGGAAAGAGTCGTCCCACTTTAGGCCCCTTCGCGATCATCTTCTCCGATACCGGATCCTGCACAACACAACCAGAACGAGAGAAATGAACATTATAATTACTATCAACTAATTGACCAACCGAAATTAAATTTGTAGAAAGATTGGGAGACATAAAAACATTAGTTAAAGAATCTGAAAGATCACCAATAGCTTTGATAGGTAGTGAACTGCCATTAGCAGTATGAATTTTTAGATTCCCATCGTATTCTTTCACATTGGAAAGAGGAATAACGGTGTTGGTCATATGATTAGAAGCTCCAGAGTCGAAGAACCATGGTTTAGACGAAGTTTTATGAGTACCTGATAGTCCAAAAGCAGAGAAAGCAGAATTGATCATCTTTTGTACCATTTGAGGGGTGAGGGTGGATGCAGAAGCAGGATTTGGAACAACGT
>NW_019238017.1:107204-109617 GCF_002742605.1 Olea europaea var. sylvestris | reverse complement strand
TGGTAGATACATTGCTGTATTTATTTGTATCTGATGCATGAATGATTTTGGTTTTTATCAGTATTTGCTCCAAGAAATAATAGAAGACATTCTTGAATTTATACTATGTTATTATACTTCGCTCAACTGGCCCTATGTATGGTTTGAGGAGAGTTATTTTGTAGCATATTGGCTTCATCTGTTTTGGGAAAGATTTTCCTGTTTTGTCTATTCTTCAATAAAAATACTTGGCAAATTTTACTTAGAACCACCATTTTGGAACCTTCTCAAGCTTGGGCATTTTCTAGTTAGAGACCAACTTAGACTAATGTAGGATATGCTTAAGGCCTACTGATTTAAGTAAATATCTAATGCTTTTCTAGTAATTTTAAGCTCTTGTGCAAAAAATCATGCTCTTACATTTCTAATAGTCAGTAGAGAAGATACTTCAAAATCCCATCATAACAATTTCAAAATTGTAAGCATAATAATCGTTGATTCTCGTCCATTTCCCTTAGTTTCCTCCATTGTTTCTTTTTCTTTTTTCAGATATGGATCCAATTCTAGAAGAAGCCGGTGATGCGATTCCATTAGAGGATGACCCTGAAGATATGAAAATGGAAGGAAAATGCAAAAAGGGAAACAAAAGGTCCGAAGTGTGGGATCATTTTAAAATTCGAGGAGATGAGAAGGCAGAATGGAATTATTGTGGACAAATATAAGCATCATGCAAAAAACTATGAAACTAGTACATTGTGGAATCATATCACGCATTTGTGTAAGAAGTATCCATATAGAGTTCAAGACAAACAGCAAAAGAGAATGACTGGTTATAATATGTTTAAAATTGGAGAGCTCTCTAAGGAATCATATCACGCATTTATTTTCTATTATCAATTTTGAAATTTTGATGTATATTGTTCTTCGGTTCCTTGTTATTATCATTAATAAGGACTAATAAAAAATTTGATATTTACATATCATACAGAGGCCGAGTCATGTGCTACAACAGGGAATATTGATCCAATTTTTATAAAATGAGAGGTTAGTACTATTGTACTTATTTTGATATTGTTGCTTACAAAAGTTTGAGTGGAGTGCCTGTTGCTAGATCTACTTGATACTATGTTTTTGCCTATTTGTTTATATATCGAATTTTAGACAAATATGAATGTAATTTAACATTTAATATTATTAATTCTCGTTTAAATTTATATGTTAACTTGTTTTAAACATATTATTATAATGACGATAGATAAACCGTGAATTTAAACTAAATCGAAAAACGGTTTGATTTGGTTTGAAAAAATTTCAAATCGCATGAAATGGTTTAAGTTGAAAATATGACGCAAACCGCCCAAACCAAACCGTGTTTACCCCTAAATTATGTATGCGCCTTTCTAATTGACTTTAGAAAATTTAATCGAGATAGACTACAACCTCTTTAGAAAAAAGTAACACAAAATGTCACTTTCAAGTTTTAGTATATTAATTCATATGCATAATACAAATACAATGCTATACCATCTCACTTCTTAATGTAAAACAAGGTTCCAATTCATATTCATATTTAAATTTTTAAAAACAAACAAATATGCATCTGTTTTATTAATAATATAGAATTCAAATGAGATAGACTGCGACATTTTAAAAAAAAGTGATAGAGAATATCACTTTTCTCATTCTCAGTTTTACACATCTTGCATGCATCACTAAAATTGATCCAAAGCTTATATATGAAAAATTCATTTTATCATGTCACTTTTTGGTATAAAACAAGGTTTGAATTCACATTCTTATTTAAATTTCAAAAATGTACTCGTATACATCTGTTTAATTGTTTCAAAAGAACTTGAATGAAATATGCTGTGATCTTTTCAGATAAAAGTGATAGAGAATGTCACTTTTTCACATTCTCATTTTTATTAACGCCTTGCACGCATCACTTTAATTGATTCGAAATTAATTTCATATATATTAACTCAATCCATTTTTTCCCAAGATCAATAACGTTATTTTCTCAACTATTTTTCCATAAAAAAAAAATGAACATTCATATAAAAAAAATGAATATTCATAAATGTCAATTATTTACTTATAAGATTCAAAATTAAACCTAATCTCGAGATTGGCAGGAAAGTGACAGGGACAATAAACTTATAAGATAGTTTGAATTTTCAAGTAGAAGTTCATTCAGTTGAAATTGTTCATTACGACAGTTGCTTTCATAATTTATCAAAGATAGCATTAAATGATTTTAAAATGGCAGATTTGGGGAACTAAACTAAAAATAAATAAATAAAAATTTTCATTGTTTATTTGTAGAATGTAGTTTAAGCAGCTCTTGATCTTGTTTATGATTGATTTGTACAAGATTTCCTCTTATTTTCTTCGTTTTTTCTTGATTTCTCGAGCTTGAAATGGTATAAAAAAA
>NW_019238017.1:98914-106556 GCF_002742605.1 Olea europaea var. sylvestris | reverse complement strand
TGAAAAGCAAAAGAACCACAGCGGCACCTTGACAAGAATCATTAAAGGAACAAGAGTTGTAACAGACTATGGCAGCTAATGTCTCCTCTTCACAATTCACGCAAACAGGAAGGTGGCGGCTAATGTCTCTTTTTTGTCCCCAAATATTTTGTTGAAAATCTCCAAATAATTTTTAAGAGCACCGTGCAGATAATGAGAAAATCCGGTTGGCACGTACATCCAAAAGTGTGGATATAGATTGTTTCCTTTCAATTTGACGGCAAATGAAGGATTTTTTGGGCAAATATTTGCTGCAGCATCTATGGCTTTCTTTCTTGAGTGACTTTCAGTACTCGAGTCATTTGGACTAGATTGCCGATTGATTTCAAAAAAAAAAATAAAAAAAATAAAAATTTGCAACAAAACAAAACTTTGGGTCGATCCAGCGCCATGAGACTGCTCTCCGAAGAACGAAAGTTTGCAAGTTTAACCCAAGCCCAGTTAAACCTGTTTTGATATCATGTCAAGAATAAGATAAATTGTATCAATATGGTCTTGTGAATATTACAAAGAAGAGAACCCTATTTATAGGGTTATAAATAACAATAGAAGGAAATAACTTAAATGGAAAATAATCCTACATAATGAAAAAATATAATATAACAACATTGCAATATTTTTAATATATTTCTTTCATATCTTTAACACAAAATGAACTAACAGTTAGGGTATTTTTGTAATTACCCCTTTCACAAAACCAGGTTAGCACTAGGAAAATGAGGATCGTTATGAAAATTCAGTTATATAACCAAAATGGATTGCGCTCGAAAATTATAGGTTCTACGACCTAGGTGAACTTTCAAATACAGTCGAGAAAAGCCCTTTGGGAGTTACTTGGTTCACTTACCAAATCAAAGCAATTGATCGAGTCTTGGTAGGTTTCAGAGGCAAATCCTATCGAAGGCATCGGGCTCCCGGACCTAGGTGAAGTTAAATCCTTTTGTAAAGTAATGGGGCAAATCCTTTCTATGGTGTCTGGCTCACTTGTCGAAGTAAAGCAATAGATTGAGCCTAAGCGAGTTTTGTAGGCAAGTCCTATACAAGGCACTTGACTATCCGGTCTCGGTAAAATTTTAAGCACTTGTTTGATTCTCATTCTTCCAAAAATTCATTTTTTTATAATTCATTTTCAACAATACATTCATCAATAAAATAATATTACACGTAAATCCAAAATTTATTCTTAATTTTTAACCACTTATTCTCCATTCATCACTATTTAAAAATGCATTCTTTCACTTAAAATGAGAATCAAACAAGGGCGATTGAACGTTGAGGCAAATCCCTTTCGAGGTCCATTGTTCAGTTGCGGAAGTGAAGCAATTGTTTAAGCCTATTTTATTTTTGTGGCAATTGTTTGAGCCCATTTTATTGGAGGCAAGTTGTATATAATTAACTATCCTCGCAGCCTACGTAAAATTTTCAAATCAAGTTGAGCTAGTGTTGAGCCAAGTCCTTTTCGAATTGCTTGGCTCGCCTGTTGAATGAAGCAATTAATTGAGCCAAGGCGAGAATAGGAGGTAAACCCTATCACGGTACTAGGCTCCATGATCTAGGTGAAAATTTAAATTCATTCGTGAATGTTCTGAGGCAAGCTTTTTCGAGATGTTTGGTCACTTCCCAAAGTGAAACAATTGAGTCTCAGTGGGTTTTGAAAGCAAATACTATCTAAAAACTCGGCTCTACAGCCTATATGAAATGAAATATACTTGAAACATTAGTGAATGAGATTGCTAAAATTCCTATTCTTTTTAACCCAGAAGGATGGGGTGACATGGACTAATTTACCTTAAGTTTCTTTCATTTCAATAAGAGTTTGAAATTCTATTTGGGATGGACAAAGCATTCAAATAGCCTATTGGATCTGTTAGCATAATTTTTTTTCGAAAAAGGTCGCTTTCTTTACAATGCTCATTGACTGTTGACTGATGACTTGGAATGTTGACTTGATAATAGTTGACAAATAAATTGAAGCAAAATCGTATTCCACATTGAAGGTTTAAATTGAATTACGCATTCCCGCTTTTGTTAGTGGAGAGGATGCGTGAGATGTTGCCAAGTGTCACCTCCTACACAGCTGGATAGGTAGACCTTCTAGTGGCTTCCATTATACGCCCCCATTTGTTGGTTATCTGTGCTATATCCATCGTATGTTTTGGCTTTTAATTCTCTTTGAGTTTTGGCTTTTAGATTTTGGGATTTCTAAACTTCTCTTTGAGTTCATCTCTCCATTTTAATTTTAGAAGATATTTCATTATTTTTATTGTTAGAATTAAAACTAATTAAAGTTGTGTAATCGAGAGTATACAGTCCTCCAATGATCGACAACCCGAATTCAAAAGGTCTACTTTATTACTTGAACTCGACCCGTGTACTTGCAGTATAGTATTTCAATGAACAATCACTTGCCTTAACTTTCAAATTTCAATTGATGATATCCAGATCGTAAGTCGATCTTGAAAAATACCTTAGCCCCTTTTAATTGATCAAACAAATCCTCGAATCTCGGGAATGGATATTTATTCTTAATGGTCAAATGGTTCAACTCCTGATTGTCGATACACATCCTCATACTTTCATCTTTCTTCTTTACAACCAACATTGGTGCGCCTCATGGAGATACACTTGATTGAATAAAGCCACTATCTAACAATTCTTTAACTGAATTTTCAACTTCTGAAGTTCCTTTTGAGCCATTATAAATGGAACTTTAGATATTGGTGCCTCTTCGAGATCCAGATCTATTGTGAACATCACCTGTCTATTTGGTGGAGTATCATGTAGGTCTTCTGGAAACACAACTATAAATTCTTGTATCACTAGTACGTCCTCAATTTTTATTGTCGCATGTTTTTTCTCTAGAGATGTTAACTAGAAACCCTTGATATGTTTCTTTTCTCAATATTTTCTCACCTTGCAAGGCCGATACTAGTTGGAAATGAGGTTTGGTCTTTATTCCAAGGAAAAAAAATTGCTCTTATCTTGGTTTCTGAAAAGACACTTCCATTTCTCTACAAGAAATGGTTGCATAATTACATCACAATCAATCCACGCCCAAAATCATATCAAAGTCTTTCATGTCTATCAGATACAAATTAGCTTCTAATGTTTTCCCTCAATTTCGAGATTTTTTTGACTTAGCTAACTGATATGTATTTAATGTTCTGCCTGAGGAGATGCTAACTTTTAGTGTACTCTCTGACTTGTATGACAAGAAATATTAGATTTAGCAATGAAAGACGTTGGTATAAAAGAATGAGTAGCTCTCGAATCAAACAGTACATAAGCAGGTGAATTAGATACCAATAAAATACATGCTATTACGTTTTAGTTCTCTTCTGCATCCTTTTGAGTCAGTGTAAAAATTTGTGCTTTCCTTTTTTTGTTCTGATCACTGTTATCACCCTCCTTCTGTGTAAATATGGGACAATCCATAACAATATGTTCCAACTTACCACATCGAAAACATGCAATCTTCCTATAAAAAGCATTCACTACAATGAGATTTACCATACTTGGGGCACGGTGCTACTGCAACTACTATGGCCTTACTGGTAGTAGATACGATATTAGGTTTCTTGTTTTGCCATTTTCCTTATTTCATTTTAACCATTCCACTTTATCTTTCCAATTTGCCATTTATCATGCTAGCTGTACAATTGAATGTGTTGCTTTGAATTAACATTCTGATACCAAATAACGTGAGATCGTTCCAACATCTTACAGTATGATGTGACATAAGGATTATACTTTAAGTCTGGGTTTAACCCTTACTCGAACCTTTGAGTTTTCTTAATTTTCATGTCAACCAGGTGTGAAACATACCTTGAGACTTGATCGAACTTTCGCTCATAATCAGTCAGAGATATATTACCCTATTTGAACTAAAGGAATTTATCTTCTTGAAATCTCTTAGAAACTGACGAAAATACTTGTCCATCATTTCCTCCTTGAATTGCTCCCAAGTTAACACCAATTGCTACTCCAAGTTGCTAGTTTGAGACATTGAATCCCACCAGTAACTTGCATCACCGATAAATATAAACTCCACATACTGGACCTTTTGGGCATCAGTGCAATATATGAGTCAAAAAATTCGTTCTAACTTATAAAGCCATTCTTCAATTACTAGTGGACCAGATGCTTCATCGAAGGTAGGGGCTTATGCGTTCGAAATAACTCAACTATCGAGGCATAGGTTAGGAGAGTAATAGGTACTGGTGGTGTGGATGGAGTTTGATTCTGATTCTTCCTGCCAAGATCATGAACTACTCGCAAAAGATCTTTTATCAAGTTGTTCTAGTTTGCTCGAGACATTTTCCTTGAAATAAGAAATATTATATTTTATTAAATTTGTAAACCAATATTAGAATACTTGGAATGAAAAGGGCAAAATGAAATAATTCATGACTTGATCACATGATTGATTTTTTTTTTCAAATAAACTTAAAATCTCTATAATCTCTACTTGTTTCACTCTTAGTCTTCTTCTAGGTCCTCTTCTAGATCTTCTTCTTCATCTTCTTTAGCATTTGCCATAATTAGTTGTGCAATTTCGTCATCTGAAGTGATCTCGATTCAGATCCCAAGTGTGAGATAACAACACCAATTATAGTCTCCCAATTATGGATACAGGTGTTGCAAAAATCCTCAAAGTCAATTTCCTTAGGTTCACTTTTCAAAATTCTAGATAGCATATTTTCTCATATAACCTTTCCAATATGTTTCTCACGAGGTGTGATAGTTTTTAGCAAATGACCTATAGCAAATGACCTATTACTTTTTGGTCGCTAAACCTATAACTTGCATTCTTTGCTTTTAGCCAATGTTGGTACACGCTTTGTATGTGATTGTCAAGATCTAAAAATTCGTCTACTTCAAAAGCAAGGTAAGCTCAAGTAACTATCTCTTGTTGACTAACATGATTCTTTCTACTAGTACTTTATCTTTTCCTAACCATTTGTCATCCACAACTTTAATTTCTAACCTAATACGTGTCTTTTAAACAACACATTTTCTTGTTAATTCACATTTATCTTTGCATATAAAATATACATAAAGAAAATATAGAATGTATCATAATATAAACAAATAATAGAATCATAACATTTTTAATAATATAAGAGTTTTAACTTTGCTTAGTTAAACATACCCGGGTTGTAGGATGAGGTCGACTGACAAATTCGAGATGTCATAGAGTGCTGTAATTCTTCATTTTTTTCGTTTTAAAAATACTATGCCTGCGCCATGTAATCACGTAGTTGTTGCCACGGCATATCCTCATTGACTATTGCATCTAGCTCAGTTGCCATTTCGTCTTCTTCATTGGGTTGGTTGATTTCGACTTCGTCTTCATCCACTTCTTTAGCTCTACGAAAACCCTCATCTGATTAGCCGTTTCTCCTAAGGAAATTATGTATTCCCATTGTGACAACGACCACAATAGTTTGCGCTCTCATATTGTACGCAAGCATTCGATCAAGCATCTTTCATCTCTATTTTCAAACACTGAACAATGCTCAATAACATTATGGCATGAGGAGTGATGGAAATTAAACCGCTCTTGTGCATTTCAAAACCGACGTCGTTTCCCATTCTCATGTTGCCAAATTCTTAAAAATGATATCTAAAATCAAAACCCTTATATGGGGCCATATACCTAGGTTTATGTATGAAACCACAGTCAACTAGGTAATATTTGCAATCCGCGAGTTCCGAAAAATTGATTTCGAGACTATGTGTAGCTCAGGCCAATATGCGGCTGTCTTATGTGTTCCCTGTGGTTCTTGGCAAAACGAATGTAAAACACAGATTGAAATCACACGCAGCCAGCACGTTCTCTATCGGAATCCCCTTTTTCCAACGAAATCATCTCTTATATGCCGTGAAAATACAACTCTCAGGACTTTTACAACCATTGCCTATTCCATAGTGGAAATGGGAACACATTACTATGGACTTTTTATTTGGTCTTCCTCGTACTCAAAAGGGTCATGATGGAGTTTGGGTGATTGTAGATCGTTTGACCAAAACTGCCAAGTTCTTGCCGATCAAAGCCACTTATACTTTAAATAAGTTGGCAAAGTTGTATGTGGATGAGATAGTGAGCTCATATGGTACTCCATTATCTATTGTGTCTGATAGAGACCCTCGTTTTACATCTAAATTTTGGCCCAGTTTACAAGAAGCCATGGGTACTAAACTACATTTCAGTACAGCTTTTCATCCTCAGACAGATGGCCAATCAGAGAGGACCATACAGACTCTTGAGGATATGTTGAGGGCATGTGTTTTACAGTTCAAAGATAGTTGGGATTCACATTTGTCATTGATGGAATTTGCTTACAATAACAGCCACCACTCCAGTATAGAAATGGCTCCTTTTGAAGCTTTATATAGTCGAAAGTGCAGAACACCAGTTTGTTGGGATGAAGCTGGTAAGAGAAAGTTAATAGGCCCTGAATTGGTTCAAATGACGTCCGAAAATGTGAATTTGATCAAGGAAAATTTGAAAATAGCTCAGAATAGACAGAAAAGTTATGCGGATAGGCGCAGGAAGGATCTTGAATTTGCAATAGGAGATAAAGTTTTTCTTAAATTATCTCCTTGGAAAGGGGTATTGAGATTTGGTAAGCGAGGAAAGTTGAGTCCACGATATATTGGACCATATGAGATTATTGAACGGATTGGCCCAGTAGCATATCGATTAGATTTGCCAACAGAATTATCTCGGATCCATGATGTTTTCCATGTCTCTAGCTTCGCAAGTACATTGCAGATCCTTCTCATGTTCTAGAATCTCATCCAGTCCATTTGAAGGAGAATTTAACTTATACAGAGGAGCCAGTGAGAATTCTAGACAGGAAGGTGCAAATTTAGCAGAACAAGACAGTTTCATTTGTTAAGATACTTTGGCAGAATCAGACAGTAGAAGAGGCTACATGGGAGAATGAGGATCTAATGCGTGCTCAATATCCTCACTTATTCATTAACCAGTCAGTTACCAGTTGAATTTCGATGACGAAATTCTTTTAAGGAGGTAAGATTGTTACAATCCAATTTTTATAGTCAAAAATTCAAATATTGACTAGTCAAGGTCAAAGTCAATCAAGGATTAAAATGAAATTAAATATTTTATTTGGGTTATTTTGCAATTAGCAAAATATAAAGGTTGAATTGGATATATTTAAAAAGTTTGGATATATATATATATATATATATATACATATATATATATATACTAAAAAGTATATACACACTTTTGGAAGTTAAAGGATTAAATGTTACTAAAAAGTGAAGTTAAGGACTTTATTTTGCAATTTTGGATAAGTGGACCATTATATTCAACCATTGACCCATTTTCACTCAAAAATACACACACACACACACACCCACACACACTGAAGAAAAACGGGCAGAAGGTTGGAAGGCCGAGAAAGAAGGGAAAAATTAGGGAAAAAAGGAAGAAAAAAGAAGGAAGGAAAGAAGAAAAGGGAAGAAGGAGAAAAGAAGTAAGGCTAATCTCTTCAACCTTGGGTTGAATTTTTCCATTTGTTTCAAGTGATAAAGTATGAATTATGTTAAAATTTTTAGGGTTTTAACT
>NW_019238017.1:50737-98369 GCF_002742605.1 Olea europaea var. sylvestris | reverse complement strand
TGGGACCCACTCTCGTACACACATAGGCTTTGGGCCGTGTACTAGGGTGATTAGCCTTTGGGGCAGCTCTGCGTACATATGACCAGATTATCGTATTTGAATGGTTTTGCCTTGTACATCGAGATTACTCTGTACATGAGTAAGGCTATTCATTGGGTACTCTTTTTGGTGTGATTTTTCAGTATTTATTCTATTATCAGATTTCAGATTATGGAATTCAGTTAATTCAGTTTTCAGAATAAAGCTTTCAGCTTATAGTATTAAGGCAGCAATATTTCATAATTTTTCATGGATATCAGAGTATTTATAGTCATTATGTTATACAGTTGCCTTTCTAGAATTATGTCCAAGAAATTATGATATGATCATGTTTAGTTTTTAAAAGTGTTACTATTTTTCAGAAGTTCTTAACGTTAATTAGTGCAAGAATTTTCAGAAAATAGCATAAATGGAAAAGTTTATTTATTTTCAACTATCCACTCACTGAGTTATAAACTCATATCTTTTTACCATGTTTTCCTATCAGGGGAAGGTCGATTTTGGGATATTTGGGAAAGCCTGCTGAAGCAAAAGAGACCGTTTCATAAGTATGTAATAAATAGTTGGGGAACTTATGTTTATTAAGTAATTGTCTAATTTTGGGTGACAAGCATATTCGTAGAAGGGTTTGTAAGTGATGTAATACTTGCATGTTGACAGGATGATGTTGTAGAAGCACTCAGTCGAATTTTGTTATATTTTGTAGTAGTTGTGGTGGCATTAGAGGAAGTGGTGGTTTCCAAAACTTTTAGTTTAAATGTCTATTTGAGATTTTGATGATTTTTCAGGTTGGTTTTGTCCATGTTACAGGGGAAATTCTGTCAAAATTTTCATAGAAATTAGCACAGTCAAAATAGGTCAAGTTTGCCTCGGTGGTGGGTCCGACATTTAGCTGGCATCTACTACCGGCGCACGACACGTGTCGAGTCAATTAGGTTGAGTCGGGACGGGTCGTGTCATAAACAACTTCAGAATTAAACCTTTTAAAATTATTCCCTGTGGAATTTCATGTAATGCACAAAGTTGACGACAGTCCATAATTTAATTTCCACACAGGTAGCAGGAACTCATAATTGACATTCAACATGCAGGAACTCGTAATGGATGGACATTCATTATACAGAAATTGATTTGTTGCATAACGAACATGTAACCCATTCTCACAGATTACAGGTGCAAGTTTAGCAGAAGGTGAGAATACTCGATACCTTAATTTTTGCTTCCCACCAATGCTCAAGGGTGTGGATTCTATCGGTACCTGAGCGGCACTCTATTCTAGTGCAAATGCATCAGCTGTAAGAGGTGCTTGTGAACCGTGTTTAACTTAAACCAATAGTTCTTCATCTGTAGTATACTCCAGCTGTTCTTGACAGACCTATTGAATAATTCTGCGATACGTTGCCATCTTTTTGTCGAAAACCATTTGCCTCATCAGTGGCCTACATCAATGACATTTTTACATATGGCGATGAAAACTTTGTGCTCTGACAGGTCCCGTTTTACAGACTTGCGCACAATGGGCTGGGCAGTGTGTAAGTTCGAAGATTCACGGTGGACATGGCAGGGGCTACCAATGCTGTAGAATTGCACGGGAAAGGTGCGAAACCAAAATTAGCCCAAAGTTAACAAGACGAAAATGGGAAAATGGGAATGAACAAATTGTGCGAAAATAGGAACAAAAAAGGATCTGCTGGCATATTTGAAGACTTTGGGCTTGCAAATCAGGAAAAAAAATAAATAGCATGTGCTCCGAATAATATCGGGATGAGGATTCTTTGTTTTCCATTGTGTACAGCATGTGCTCCGAGTAATATCGGGATGAGGATTCTTTGTTTTCCATTGTGTACTGATTGCTTGTCCTAGAAGCTGGGTCAGAGAAGGCATAGAATATCAAGGCGTCGGATCTAGCATTGAGACGAGGTCGAGAGAGGCAATGTTCAACTGGATAATGAAATGATCGCGATTGTCGGATGGACCTCTGGTTGGTGGTAAAAATCGAAAATAGTGAGGTCGTTTGGTCGTGTCCTTTGTCAATTTGTTTCAAAACGCATGCTTCAATTGCCTCACATTTTAGCAGCGCGGTATGAAGGAGGAGAGAATGAAATGATAGGGTTAAAACGGTGGAGGGATTTTGTGACCTTTTCCAATTGCATATGAGGGCAAAACAATCCACAAAGTCTCAAACGGTTAGATCTTCATAATATCTATTCTGATACAATATGACTTATTGTGACGTGTTGGAAGGCATGCACTATAGGAGAATGAGATGATAAAACAAAATTCATTAAAATGAGTACCAAATGTAGGTTAATATTATCTAAAAAATATGATAAAAAATTAAAACCTTGGTTTACCAAGTACATTTGAATAATTTAATTTTTGAAAATAAATAAATTAATTAAAAAATAAAAAATAAACGGGATAATAAATAGGGCAAGGGCCCCGCCCCGCCCCGCCCCATCTTAAACGGATAACGAGGTAAGTACATGGTAGAAAATTACCCTGCAGGGGTGAGAAGGTTGCCTCGACCCCGAACCCAAACCCGCCACATTGCCATCCTTATCCAAACTTAACTATGTAATGTGAATGCGCCAATGTGCGCAGGGCACTTCTTTTTGCAACCCAAAGCTAAAACTAATGAGCCATGAGTACACAACAGTTCGCATGGACCAATATCTCGCGCAACTTCCCTCTATAACTGAAACTCTTTTTGGTAACAACTTTGGACAAATTTCTTTACCTAAATTGGAAGATTATTAACATTACAAGGATATCTCTCACATTTCTTATCAATTCATATCACAAAATCTTTCACTAAAAGAGGGGCCGATTCGTCATATTTTGAAGAGGATGATATATATAACAAGGAATTGAAGGAAAATAACAAGAACTTGAAGTTATGTCTTTTCATTCTTCTTATTGTTTTGTCATTATATTCATGTTGGACTAGATTTCCTTTGTATTTGATAAAGGTGAACCTTATTATTTGGTTATTTTATTAATTCAAAAACTAAATAATTTTATTAATTTGTATTTTTGATTGATCTTATAAATTTGTTGAATTATTTAATTTCTTGATCACAAATTAGGTAATTAGTTGTCTGATGTAGTGATGAGAGGTTAACAATAGGTTTAAAACTGTGTAATTTTAACACTAGAGCAATAAATGTTAGGAATAACATGGATGGCATATGCAATTTTATATATAATTGTACAACTGAATGTGTTATTTTACATATGAATACGGAACAGAAATATGATCGAGTCGTGCTTAAAATATGTTTAGCTCATCGAGAGAGAGAGAGAGAGAGAGAGATAAAACTTAATTATCTATTATCATGAATACACAAATCAAACTAAATTACATAAGTTGATAATTGAAAATAGGATAATAATTGGTGGATTCGAATTCCAACATGTACTCATATTTTAGTTTAAAAATATCTTAGTTAATTGGTCGATTAATTTAAATATAAATCATTAAATCTCTTTGGACATTTGTTTTTGATGAGTTTGTTTCGCTCATGAATTTTGCACAATTTTAGCTTGATTATTTGCTAGATCTTGTGAGTATAGAACGTTTTTGATGTGTTTGTTAATGTTGTTTTGAAAATTAGGAAAGGCAATGCAAAAAGAGGAAGTAAAGCGGACGAAGAGATAAAAAATAAGGAAATTGGGATAGAAAGATAGCGCTTAGGCACTGCATTTGTAGTGCCTAGGTGCTGCAATCATAGTGCCTAGGCGCTATCATCAGCGCCTAGGCGTTGCAGACGTAGCGCTTAGGCGCTACGCTTAAATTGATGCGGCGCTTAGGTGCTAGTTCCTAGCGCTTAGGCGCTACGCCGGGGTTATCTAGAGAACATTTTTGGACCGTTTTAAAGTTCATAAAAATCCTACTCTACACAAACGGAGGAGGTACCTATAAATACATCTTTCTCACACTTTTGAGGGGTTCTACACACATTGGGAGGCAAGACAACAAAAAGGGGGACTCAAGAAAGAAGTTCAAGGAGAATAACACCAAATAATTGAAGATTCGAAGTATTGATTGGAAGGGGAAGGAGATCTTAGTGTAAGAATTTTACTTTTTCTTCTACATCTTTATTACAAATCCGGTGATGTATTCTACGACAATTTACTAGATTTCTTCTTACATTATGAAAATTTAAATTTATTGTTACGGCGAATAATGTAACCAATTGGAATCCTTTACATTCTCTTATTAAGATTCTTAGTTTTTAATTTTTTCATGTGTTAATTTTGCTATGAGTTGAATGCACTAAATTACCTAATCAATAATTTGATGATTTTTTGTGAATTCTTTACAAATAGAGATATGAATTTATGATTTAGACCATGTAGTAAAACCCATTACATTGGTATAACGAATAGAGATACATATACTATTTATTGCCATCATAATTGAATTCATAAGACAAAGAACTCGTTTAACTAAATTGAATTTGTATAGAGATATGAGATTTAATTAGTTGAATAGATTCAATGAGAACTCAAGAGGGGTAAATTGAATACAATGGGGGAATTCGACTGAACACTACATTAGAATTGATTCTTAATTTGAAATGTAAAAGTGATCAATAGGTGAAGTTATTCAGCCCTAACATCCATTTATTATTTGATTTTCCAATCAATCGTGTGAACATCCATTTATTTTCTAGAATTTAGATTAAAACTCAGATTCTACAACTTTTAAGTCAAATAGTAATTAAAGAAAAATTAAATTAAGTGCTGGAAAATATTCCTTGTGGGATTGACAATCTGGACTCTTAGGTCCACTATTATTTGTTACGGGTCGTACACTTGCGAAACAAAATTTTACAACAAGTTTTTGGCGCCGTTACCGGGGAATATTACGTTTAGTCTTAATTTATTTTTATTTTTAACTGTTATTTGATTTGTTTATTTTTTTATTTATTTACAGAAAATTGTGTTCATTGTATACGCCGTGCCCAAGGCGAAGATCTTGAACCATTTGATTTGGAGATAGAACTTACCTTCGAACGAAGACGCAAAGAACACAAACAAAAACAGTAATATCAAATGGCGGACAATCAACAAATCTCTATCCCTATTCAGCCGATTGAACAAATGGCCACAAAAGTGGTAGCACCATCGGAACAACAGCATGAGCGAGGGGACATAAATGAAGGTGATTTGCCAGTATTGATGTTCCTGACACCTATAACAGCACCCATGCGCTCCATTATTGTGTATCTAGATTTTGGGGTGAATAACTTTCAGATCAGGCCAAATTGGATTATTTTGATGAGCAACACTCTGCAATTGTATGAGCTGCCTCACGAGAATTCGAACAGACATATCTCCAAATTTCACAGAAATTGTAAGAACTTCCATACTCCGAGGGTCAATGAAGATGCTAAATTACGGTTATTTCCATCTACATTGAGAAATGCTGCATTGGGATGGTTATATGCATAGCCTCATGCCAGTATTACTACATGGGAAGAACTAACCAGGAAATTTTGCAATAAATTTGTCCCACAGGCCAGAGTAGCTAAAATCAGATTGAAAATTCAAACTTTTCAACAGAAAGATGGAGAAAGTTATCACGAGGTATGGAATAGATTTAATGAGCTGATGAGAAAATGTCTAAACTATGGAATCACTTTAGGAAACCAAGTGTATTACTTCTACACCGGACTTACACCACTGTCAAAATCTCAAGTGGATGCCTCCGCTGGTGGATCAATCATAGGGAAATCAGCGCAACAAACCATGGACCTATTTGAGTTAATTGTCACCATACATTCAATGTTATCATCAAAAAGAGAGGTACCACCAAAGGTAGCAGGAATGTATGAATTAGACAGCATGATATCTACCAATGCACAGATAGCAGCTTTAACAAAACAGGTAGAGTTACTTGTAAAATTGCAAACACATGGAGCAAATGCAATGATAGCCAGTTCAGCATGTGAAAATTCTGGGAGAAATCACGCTATAGAGAGCTGCATGATGCTCACTTCTTCAGAGGAACAAGTAAACTTTATTCAAAATAGCTCTAGTAATTTCAACTCATATGGGAACAATTTTCAGCAAGAAAGAAGACCAAGTTTGGGGAAGATGTTTCAACAATACGTGCAGAAGACGGACAAAGTGTTCCAACAAATTAACACGAACTTTCAAAATCAACAGGCATTCATCAAGAAACTGGAAACACAAATTGGTTAGATAGCGCAACAAATTGCAGAACATCCACAAGGGACATTGCCAGGTAATACTATGATGAATCCTAAGGAACAGATGATGGTAATTAAAGTAGTGGAGAACGACCTACTCAGAGCCCCCGTGAAAGTTAAAACATATGTACCTACACTTCCGTTTTCCCAAAGACTTCGAAAGAAGTCGATGGAGCAAAATATTCATGTCATAAATACAAAGAGCGAGGTACAATCACCAAATCACTACAGAGAGACCCAAAAGAAAAGATGACTAGGAAGTGATTGATGAAGCTACAAAAGTAGAAAAATCTGCACCAAACATAACTGAAAATTGAGAAAGTACAGAAACATCACCTGCCAAAGCATCAAATCTAGACAAAGCTTACATGCCTCCCATTCCCTCTCCTCAAAAGCTCAAGAAGAACAAACAAGATACAAATTATGAAAAATTTCTTGATGTTCTCAAGAAGCTCCAGATCAATGTTCTGTTCATTGATGCAATACTACAAATTCCAAGCTACGCGAAATTTTTGAAAGAGATGTTGACAAAGAAAAGAAAGCTTCCAAAGTTTGAAACTGTGGCATTAACTGAGGAAAGTAGTGCAAGAGTTTAGAGCAAATTGCCTGCCAAATTGAAGGATCCAGGGAGTATTACTTTACCAATTTCAATTGGAAATTCCTACTCAATTAATGCATTGTGCGACACTATTGCTAGTATCAATCTAATGTCGTATTCTGTTTATAGGGAATTGGGACTAGGTGAAATCAACTCAACATCAATAATGCTCTAACTAGCTGATAAAACAATCGCAAGGCCACGTGGCAAAGTTGAGGATGTACTCGTAAACTAGGAAATTTCATATTTCATGTGAATTTCATTGTATTGGACATACCAGAAGATCGAGACATTCTAGATATATTAGGTCGACCATTCTTAGCAACGGGACGAACCCTTATTGACATGAAGAAGGGAGAACTAATCTTGAGGGTGGAGGACAAGCAGAAGATATTCAATATTTACATCCAATATGAGAAACCTCCCAATAAAAATGATTGTTGTAGAATTGATGAAGAATAGTCATCTGATCAACGAATCTGTCATAACAAAAAAAAAATTTGGAGAACTTCTTGGTAGAGATAAGAATGGACAAATCAAAATCTGGAGACCAAAAAAGGACTGTATCAATGAAAATTGTACAAAATGCAATGATGGAATAACTTGGTTTGACCACCATGATAAATCAGCGGCACAAGTCAAGTTTATATGACTTAAAAGAAGCGCTTCTTGGAAGGCAACCCAAGCTTCTTTTTTTTTCAAAGTTCTAGCATAGTTTAATTTATAATTTATTCATGAATTATCACCCATACCCCTTCTACCCATAGGTCTTGGAGTAATTAAGTTGGTTATTAGTTGTTTCAACTAAGGAGTTCCCTTGTTCCATGAGTTTAATTTTTCAAATTTAATTTCTCAGGAACATGACGTCGCGGAATACTTAAACCAACATGGACATGGAGAAAATGGGACAAATTTCAAGTTTGGAGGAGAATATGGAAGAATAGTCGATCAAATGCAACATCAAGACATCACAACATCATAGGCAATACTGACATTTCAGGGAAGTCCTCTTCATTTTCCTTTAAATTTAACATTGAGGACAATGTTTAGTTTAAATTTAGGGGAGTGTATTATTATTAATTGCCTACGTGAAATTTTTTTAAGTTGGACATTTTGTCTTACAATTACGTTTTACTTTGAGATTCTGTTGATTTATGAATTGTGGATAGGATGCATGCTAGATTGATTGAAGCTTAACCTTGCAAAACTCGATATTATACGTGTACCAGAATTGAGTCTGACACTGTGATGAAACGAGTTGATTCATTTGTCAGATAGGTTGATTTAATTGGACATAGATGCTTTACCTAAACCATAATAAGTTACTTATCCTTAGACCAAAGTTAGCATAGTTTGGGGGTGACTTTACAGTTGTAGGAAGATACGGATGTGAATTTAGATTCCATGTGTAAAAACTTATGTATAGATTGTCTTAGACTAACATGATAAAACTAGGTAAGAGTCTTAAGTTGGAGGTCGATTTGTTTGAATAAGTGTGTGATAAGGGGCAATGCACTAATCAAGACATATACATTTGAAAATTCTAATCTTTTCTCTGATTACTTTATGACTCGAGTGATTAAGTCTGCAAGGGTATCTTAAATCCTGGTGCCCTAAAGTTATTTGACTTGAGAGTCATTGACCTAAAGTTCACTACAGAAGTCATTTAGAAGCCAATCAGAGATGAAGTTGCACTTGAATTTTGACTCGGGTCAGTAAGCCTATAAGGGTGTTTAAAATCTGGTGCCTTAAAATTATCTGATTTAGGAGTCATCGGCCTAAAGCCTACTACAGGGGTCATCTAGAAAGTTTAATGGAAAGAATTTAAAATAATAATAATAAATAAATAAATAAAATAACTTGTGAAAAAAAAAAAGCAAGTGCATGAAAAGAGCAAAAACACTAAATATCTTGGTTAAACCCTAAAACTTATTTGAGGGAATTTGACTTTTGATGCAAGATAATTTGCTAGTTGAGTCGGGGCGGTCAAAGCAATCAAATCATTGGAGAATCCTTGTTCACTGAAGTGTTGACTTGCAATTACTAACGTCCACCTGAACTCGAGAAGGTGAGAATAGTAATGAAATATTCAACTTTAGGTTACACACTGGGAATGAGTGAATCTTACGAGAAATGTAAGGTATATTTGACCACAGAGGGTCAGGAATTGAAACAACTTGTGCAGTCATGGTTGATTTCTTAATTCTTCATTCACACACATATCGGTTCTGCACTGGAAGAGTAGTTATAGTTTTGGTATTGTGACTTGAAGCATGTTTGTGGAATAATCATCAAAATCTCGAATCCTGAAGTAAAAAGTTTGATGGTCCAACCAATTATCTTTTGCAAGCCTCTGTGTATCGTCCTTGGATGATTTTATTATTTGGTGTGTTTGTTTGCTCGAGTACTAGCAAACGGTTAAGCTTGGAGATATTTGATGAATTTGTTTCGCTTATGAATTTTGCACAACTTTAGCTTAATTATTTGCTAGATCTTGTGAATGTAGAACGTTTTTGATGTGTTTGTTAATGTTGTTTTGAAGATTAGGAAAGGCGATGCAAAAAGAGGAACTAAAGCGGATAAAGCGATCAAAAATAAAGAAATTGGGACAGAAAGACAGCACTTAGGCGCTACATATGTAGTGCCTAGGTGCTACAAAACTTTAAAGAAATGAAACTTAAACCCGAGAGATAGCGCCTAGGCGCTGCAATCATAGCGCCCAGGTGCTATCATGAACGTCTAGGTGCTGTAGACGTAGCGCTTAAGCGCTGCGCTGGGGTCATCTAGGGCGCATTTTTGGACTGTTTTGAAATCCATAAAAGACCCTACTCTCTACATAAACAGAGGAGGTACCTATAAATACATATCTCTCATACTTTTGAGGGGTTCTACACATATCGGAAGGCAAGACAACAAAAAGGGATATTCAAGAAAGAAATTTAAGGAGAATAACACCAAGTAATTGAAGATTTGAAGTATTGATTGGAAGGAGAATGAGATCTTGATGCAAGAATTTTACTTTTCCTTTTACATCTTTATTACAAATCCGGTGATGTATTCTATGACAATTTACTATATTTTTTCTTGCATTTTGAATGGTTAAATTTATTGTTAGGGAGAATAATGTAACCAATGGGAATCCTTTACATTCTCTTATTAAGATTCTTAGTTTTTAATTTTTTTTATTTGTTGATTTGATATGAGTTGAATACATTAAATTACCTATCAATAATTTGATGATTTTTTTGAATTCTTTACAAATAGATATATGAGTTTAGGATTTAGACCATGTAGTAAAATCCAGTACATTGGTATAATGAGTAAAAATACTTATACCATTTATTGCGGTCATAATTTAATCCATAGGACAAAGAACTCGTTTAACTAAATTGAATTTGCATAGAGATATAGAATTTAATTAGTTAAATAGGCTCAATGAGAACTCGAGAGGGTAAATTGAACACAATGGGAGAATTCGACTGAACACTACATTAGAATTGAGTCTTAATTTGAGATTTAAAAGTGATCAATAGGTGAAGTTAATCAACCCTAACATCCATTCATTATTTGATTTTCCAATCAATTGTATGAGCATCCATTTATTTTCTAGAATTTTGATTAAAACTCAGATTCTACAACTTTTAATGTGTTTTAGTCAAATAGTAGATAAAGAAAAATTGAATTAAGTACTAGAAAATATTCCTTGTGGGATCGACAATCCGAACTCTTAGGTCCACTATTACTTGTTACAGGTCGTATACTTACGAAACAAAATTTTACAACAGTGTTGGTAACAAGTTGATATAATTCAATTTAAAGTTTATTTCTTTTGAGACGATACTATTTACTCACTACCTTATTACTCGTCAACGACCTCGTATGCTTGCGAAATTTTACATGAACAAGTAATAGCATGAAAGTTAGCACTAATGATTAGTTTAACTATAGAGGTCAAAAAGCATTATAGTTACTTTTAACAATCACGACTCACGAATTAAATCCTCAAGCTTTCATTCAAAAGTTAAAAACCAACAATATGCTAAAAAAAAAAAAGTCGGGTCATCATCTAAGAATACACATCTCAATGTTCCATTTTCGTAATTAATAAAAAACAAAAAAACATATTGCGACTAGATATATGAAAGACGATTTGAAGATTAGTTATGATCCTCACCGGTCACAACATAGTCAGTGTAATTAATAATATTCCTTCTTAGATGGATAAAATTTTGCTATAAGATAAAAGCAAAAGAAGTGACTCAATCACCAACACCACCACTAAAATAAATCACTAAACAAAAAATAATATTGATTAAAGGAAGAATGAGGAATTTTAAAATAATGCAAAAAATGTTTCTCCATTCTGCACTTTTATACACTCTGTAGATTACTATGTAATGAAAATGAGAATAGAAAGATAACATGATGTGTATGATTAGAGGGAAAAGGTTGAACATATTATGATTTATTTAATGCATTTTTTAAAATACTTAAAGATCGGGAGGTTGTTCTCTTCGTGTTTGAGTTTTGAATTTGTTTTGAGATTTGTGTTTTGACTGTCCATTTTGATATTATTGAAAATGCATTCTTTTTGTCATTCTGAAAAAATGTTTCTTAAAATATCGAAATGGAAAACGTGTTTACTTGTAAATTTTGAGAATCACCACTGCTAACCAAAACACCACCACTACCATCGCAACAACCACAACCAGTTACCACTGCCAACACAACCACCACTGCCATTGCCAATCAACACAACAAATCCACTGCCAATCGAAATCAATACAACCACCACTGCCAATCGGAATCGCCACCACCAGTCACCACACCGTACCAACACCAGTCACCACACCGCATCACACCAGCACCAGTCATTGTCACCACACAACACCAGATCAAAAAAAGCATAAAACCCCCCAAACCAATAGATTGAAAAGAGAGATTGGTCGCGATGAATGGGTCTGAAAAACCCCCAAACCAGCAGATTGAAAAATGCAAAACACCTCCATCAACCAAAACAATGATCGATTGAAATATTAATGTTGAAATATTACGGTTAAATCAATTGAAAAAATGAAATCTTTTTTCACTTTCACTTCACAAACTTGGTTCACTTTTTGTGACTCGCCTTCGTATTTATAAAATCAATTATTGCTAATAGATTTGTTTCCTTATTTGATCAACTCCGTACACTTTACTAGCTTATATTTCACAAAATTTGCACGAGTTTTTATGATAAATTTTACATTAGCCATTTTCTTACAATTGATTCACCCCTCTAACTCCACCCAACGTTTGACAAGAGGTTAAGCGTTCTGAAGCTAACTATTCCACTTTCTAAATTGACTTTAGTAATCCGAATTAATCTTTAACTAGCGAGACTTGTTTGTAAATACTCTCATGACTCCATTGTAAAATGTTAAATAAGCCCATACAAATTGGCGAGAGAATTAAAATAATAATAATAATAAATAAATAAACCAAATTTTGAAATAGAACAAGTAAATTTCATTTCGACAACAAAATACAAGGCAGCATATGTTTGATTATTACATGATAAAAAGCAAATTATAGAGCTAAATGTCAATAGCTCCCCTTTCCACAATGTAATTAAATCATTTATGCTTGTTATAGCCTGCACGATCCCTTCCACGCACCTTCTCCCTTGAACCTTTGGAGCGCCGAGGCTCTTTGTCGTCCCACTCTGTGGCTTGTGGTGGAGACGAGGTGTACTTTGACGGCCTTCTCTTGAAATGCCTATCATCGTCACTGCTGTCATAATCTACAGCACCCGCGGAAGCAGCAGTTGCTGCCGTCTTCCTTGAACCAGAGACTGGCCCCCTGTGCTCTTCATGGTATCCATTAGATGCTGATGCACGGTGGTGATTCAACGAGGCACTGACCGGTGCATCAGGAGAGGAAGAAGATATTTTTCTTTTCTTCGGGGGTGTTGAGTCATCTCCTGGGAAGCTAATCCGAGAGAAGACACTGGCTTTTTGCTTCTTGTCAGCTGTGGAGGTGGTGGGCTTGGGCCGTGCAATGGGTGGCTCTGGAGATGCCTTGGCAGTGGACAACTCGGACCGACTGTGGCGATCATCAAACGCCTTGGCAGTGGACGATTTGGGATGATGACGATGATCGCTGTGGCGGTGATCATCGTGATAGTCACGACGGTGCTGCTTGTCTTCCATGTCCTCATGGCGGTCCGATGATTTCCTCTTGGATGAAGGGCGCAGATCCTCAGGATCACGGGAGCGACGATTAGGGGAATGTCTATCGGATGAGCGGCCATAGTAGCGGTGTTGGTCTGAGCTTGACGGAGGGGGGATCGACTTCTGCATCAGTCACAGGAAAACAGAAAAATAAGTCCAAATTCACACAAAAATTTAGATAACATGACCTAAAAAATGCCTACTACAACAAAATAAAATTATCGTTAGTAATCCCAAGTGATTTTCTAAAGAAAACACTACCAACTGGGGAAAAAAATAGAGGGGGAAAATCCAGCTTTTATATCATTATTGTAATCAGTATCATTACAATTTCGCAATTTCTTCCATAAATTACGTCCCAATAACAACGTATTCAGCAAATATTTACACAGTACTGTTCATAACATTATATTGTGGAGATGGCGTCCATGAAAAATATTCATGTTCGTCAATTTTTTTATGAAAAGAGAATTTTCTAACAAGTCTGACTTTGTCATGTGCAAAAATCAAGAATTCAAAGCTGCCTATTGATTTATTTCGCCTATTTTTTTCTCGTTATTGTATTTGTTTACTGGAGGATATGAACAAAAATTTTGACTACGTATCGCGACGCCCTTTAAAAGGAAAAACAGTGGTAAGAATTATACATTAAATCACTAATAACAAGAATAATGGTTGCGTAACCTTTGCATCACAGTAATGTCCAGTTCAATACAAACCAATGCAATATGAGGTCAATTGAAACCAAATAATGCAGAGGTGCAAGTATAGAGCAGAAATGGAAAATTCGATAATTCATTTAGAAGGGGTGGTGGCTATGGCTCGAAAAATTGTACAGATAATAAACTGATTCTAATCTTCTTCGAGTGAATTCTCTACATTTCCACTTGAGCTTCATTTTGCGGCCAATAAGATGGAACCAACAAGTGTTAACACACTCGTAAGTTTAGGAAACTAAGCACTAAATTGAAAACGTAAGAAATTTGCTTTTAACTGGCAAACAAACAATTTGCCCACTTTTAATAATGGAAAGGAGAAACTGAAAAAACAATCTCTTTGTAAAAACGGCTGTTTTCTTGCCAGAAAACCATTCGGCCCAACTATTTCAGTGGTGGTCAAGTCCTGCAAGAGTGCATAAAAATAACATAATAATGTCTCGATAACAAAATTACATACTGATTTGGATTTCATTGCAGAAACATTGCCCGTGCTGCTCCTTCCTTCTCTACCATATTCCTGGTCTTTAGATGACTCCCTGTGCAACATAAAAAGGTTAAGGCTCAAGGCAAAATTCAAAAAACATACAACAAAGTAAAAGGGAAAAATAAAATAAAATTAATAATAATAGTAATTCAATTGTGCACGAAGTATTTCCGATCAGTCATAAGACAACGAAGAAAACAACATTCAAGGAGGATCACATGGCACATCTGGGAGTTGTTTAGAAAAACGGCTTAAATTATAAATAGATAGAAATGAGTGGTAGATAAAAGGGTACAACTTGTGGGTCCCTCAAAATGTGTGGATAAAAAGAGCTTTAGTGTTATAAACAGTTCGTAAACAAGAACCAAAACACAGGCTTAGAAAGCACAATATTTGTAAATGCGATTGTCGAAACAGATCCAAAGCCAAATAGGATCTACTTACAAACATGTCATGCCAACCATGTTCTGTATATAGTTGAAAACAATAACATGTAAAACAAGAACATCTGCTACAATTAGAATTTTAGGCTTCCAGGTTATTACATACATCTGGCTTCAAATAGGCATCAAATCACAAACATATTTATCAACTTCGAATCATTTGTACTCAACAGGTGTCCGCCTCAAATAAATATATACTAGCATAGAAGATATTGTTCTAGCATGCAATAATTCAAAAAAACAATATATAAAAATAGGTTTAGAGGAATGTAAATTTAATGTAAGCAAAAATAAATAAATATATATGAGTTTTTTTTTTCTTCTACCTATCAACACGTCCTTCCATTTCACGCTTCCTCTTCAAATCTGCTTTGCGCGCCTCAAATTCCTCTCTCGACATTACGGGTGGACCAGGTGGTGGTCGAACATTGAATCCCATTGCTAAATCTGCAAGGTCCCTGGAATCAACGAAAATATATTAAATAATCAGAAATAAAATAGTACAAGACAACATGTTTATCAATCACTGCTTGTGTTCTGCAAGCTTCACTCAACAATGCAAGACACCCTCATACTACCCATCAAGGATGTGCAAAGGATCGCGTGTGTGTGCATGCGTGAGAGAGAAAATCAGAAGGAAAACTGAAGCACACCTTTGAGGCAGGCCACCATATGGCATCATAAACCCTGGTCCTCCAAATGGATCCTGTGGCATGACACCACCAAATGCAACATCCATAGGACCGAGCCCATAACCCATATAGGGCATATGACCATTATACGGAGGCATGAACCCATCCATTCCAGGTTGCATGCCTGTCCAGTATGGATTAAAAGCAGAAGGGCCAAAAGGCATCATATAATTCTCTGCTGCAAGGTCCTGGCCAGTCCACTGCATATCCGCTGCTACATGGCAATCCAATTCTTTATCATTAAAATACTGAAGTACACACAACTACTATATTGGGTAAAATTCTATCCACAATAAACCTAATAAAAAACATTTCAATTTACTGCAAACAAGGACTGGACTCAAATCATAAATCATACCATTAGGAGGCATGCGAATTTTCTTCTTTTTCTTCTTCTTTCCTGTAAAGCAAGAGAAAAATACACATATGAAACGGATCAGGATCAGGGTCCAACCTCGAAAGCAAAAAATGCCAAAATTTTCCAGTCTTATCCTATTAGTTGATGTGCACAACATGCAAAAAGGAAAGATTGAGGCAACATCACACTAGCATAAGCACACTCGCTATCAAGTACCATATCTATAGTAATGCATATTCCTCAATTACCTGCCTCCCCAGACACAGGCTTCTCCTGCACTTCTTCATCAGCCAATGGAGGACGTCCAGGTGAAGCTTGTTCCTTAACATTTAATGACCCATGTGTAGCTTCTGAAACGTCCGGTACTTTTGTTCTTGCTTCCACCTGATTCTGTGGAGCATTCACCTCTTTCCCCTCTTCAACAGTTTCTGCAATTTTAGAAGTCTCTTCCTTTTCAGGAAGCAATGCAGGCACATGCTGTCCTTTTGAGGCAGCAGATTGTGTGGGGGATGGAGCCATAGCCTGTGGATTCCGTGACTCCATATCTGGAAACCAAAATGATGTCACAGAGAGAATAATAACTGTAAAGGAGAAAAGTAATTTAATATAGAACATACCTTGGACTTGAAATACACTCCCACCATTTTCACCACTGCTGTTATTGGACTCTAAAATTCGGTTAATAGTTTCCCTTACTGTCTTGTTGGGCAAAAGATCATCCGCAAGAATATTTGTGGCCCCACAGACACACATTGATTTAGAAATGAAGTGATCCCTTATGCCTAAAGAAAATCCAGAAATCAGAAAGATATAGGAAAAACTAGCATTTTCAGAACACCTCATAACTGTATAAAAAGAGATCGCACACCTTCCTTCCCCCAATACTAACCCACAAACTCCATGCTACCCATTCCCATAAAAGTGATGGAACAGAAGAAAATGTGTTGCCATTCAGATGGCACACGACAATGAGACAGCAAAGAATCAATATCACAGTGGAAACGAAGCATGGTTTGCAACTACAGCAATAGATAACTTACATTTATCACAAAAGCTTTTAAAACAACACTTGCTCGTAAGTACAGCATCTTTCATTACTTCTTTACACAAGGGGCAATGTAGTTCTGGTGGAAGATCACCAACAGAACGCGTTGATGGCATTCCTTCAATCTCTTTCTCAAAGGCAGCCCTGTAATAAACCCCAGTTATAAAAAAACATTCTTCATGCAAACAACCAATGTTATAAATTTGAATACACGGAAAACGGAAAAACTATACTCGTTTGGCTTCAAAACTGCAACAGCCCCACTAGGTAATGCATAAGAACCATCTGGAGTAGCCATTAACATAGACTTCGGAATTCCAGTCGGTGGTTTCACCCTTTTGATGTCAAAATTAGGATCACCATTTGTTGGGCAGTGCTGAATAAAATGCCCTAAATAGAAGGATTTTTTTAATTTAGTGCCTGTCTCGGATTCTTTATAAGTTACTTATATTATAAATTGATAGAAATGAATGCTGGATAAGTACGAAATGTGTGGTTAAAAATTGATGTTTGACAAACTTAAATTATAATTTCACGGAATTCAAAGAAACTTTTAGTAAGTTCTACTTTTCACAAATTTAAGAATAATCTTCCCTCAGAGCCACTTGATATAAATTAATCAGCATCTTAGCAGATAAGGAACGTACCAGGTACCTTGCACCTATGACATATGTAGCCTTGTGGCGGTGTTTTCCGATCCAATATGCCTCGTCCTATGGAATCAATAATAACTTTCAGTTTTCACAGAATTTGTAGAGAACAAAACTAAAAGAATGAATAAAAGCATTTAATTTAACATAGTTAAAAGTCCTGAACGGTAAGTCAATATTTGAACATTTCGATATTTTCCAGAGAAAGAAACAAGCAACTTTTGCACTGTTCTACAAATGTTCATCATCTCCAATAAATGGCTTTCAAAGGATAGAGACCTCAGGAAAATAATATTATTCTATAATTGAATGAAAACAAAGACAAAGACGAACAGAAAAACTAGTCTAAGGAGTTAAAATGTGATGAGAGAATCACCAAAACCACGGCCACTCATCATTCTTCCACCCATGCCCCGTCCAAAACCTCTACCAGGACCAAAGCCATCAGAAGATTGACTGCAACCACAACAATCACAACACCTAAGCCTAACAAATCAACTAGCAGAAAAACTTTTGCCAAATTGTAATAACACCACAAGAGGACTTCTCACCGCTGCCAATCTAAAGTTGGAGTGTCAATCAGAGCCTTGATCTTCATATCCTCATCCTCTTTGCTGGTAGGTGGAGCATCCTGAACTAGATTGCTAGACAGTACGGGCAGCGTTTCAGGAATCGCATATAGATCATTTCCAAATTCATCCCATTCAAAATCTTCATCCTTCAAGGACCAAAAATTGAAATTTTACAACATTTAGTTACTTGAACTGACGAAATTGTTATATCCAAATTCTTTTCTATCCAAAACTAAGATTTTAAGATTCTTCTAACTAAATAGCTAATTAAAGCTCACATATTTCACAGAAGATGGATCCAATCCAGCAAAGCCAGTTTTTACAGCTTGAACATCCTCGGAATTATTTTCCACCTTTGACCTACAGTTCAGATAAGAAAAGTTCAAGATACCCTGGCAAATTTATAGAAATGCTGGGAGTGTAACTATTATCCTTTCTGTGACTTTTAGTTTATACAGGACATCTTTTAAGGCTTTTATTTTTGGTAGAAGTTTAAAAGCTCAAAGCACCACCAAGGGGTTCTACAAACCACCAAAATAAGTGGGCTTTAGCCTTTAGACAATTACAGTAATTCGACATTTGTTTCCCTCCAACTTTGTTTTCACAAATGTTCACCATGAGAAAATTAAACGAATAAACAAAGTTAAAAGGATCGAGACAATACTCTTCCAGTTCAGTAATTGGTGCAGTAACTATGGGCATGCGAGGCCGTCCAGGAACTCGGCGTATTAAAACTGAAGTATTTTTGGGAATTAACATCCCCTCATCAAGATACTCTGAAATTACAAATTACAGAACAATGAAAAGAGTCTATGAAAACCTGCAAAACTATATATAAAGACAAGCAAGAAGGCACAACTACATTTAACCCCCAAAACACACATCCCAAAGTCATTGGACTCATTGTCCAAAATACTAATATTACAATCACACACAAGCCAGCATACTGATCTCCCATTAAACGGGAAGAAAAACCCTGTACTTTCAATACTGGCAACCCCTAACTTCACCATGAAAATAATTGCTCCATATCACAAGAATTACAAGTTCCAATTCTCAATATATTTAATCTCAAGGAACTTTCTTCAAGAAGTCAAGGCAGATTCTATATGAACCTTTCAAATACTGCTAAATCACAGTGAAGGAACCAACTCTTCAATGAATGAAAATCGCGTACTTTGTGCAATCAACATAACATTTACAATACTGGAATATCCGAATTCCATTTCTTTTGCTTATGTAATACAGTCTAAGAATAAAAAATCATATTGGAGAACTAATGACAAAACCATAAACACCAATAAAGCCTGCACTCTTTACCTTGTGCCTAGCAACACTTGAGGACACAAATCTAAGAACCATAAGTTAAATGACTAGCTTTACTCGAAGTATACAATCACCACTTAGCTAGCTTTCAATAATATCATACAAGAGGTTGTAGAGAATTCGGTTGCATTCAAGACTACATAGAAGAAAGTTCAGTGATCAAAACCTAAATGGTTCATAGTTGTACTATCATCATTTAAAATACAATAAAACCGAGGGCTGTAATGACACTGAGAGGAACTGTAACAATCAACACGCCCAGTACTTGTTTTAGGGATTTAAAAGTCTAAAAAAAAATTCTTATAGAATCAAACCAACCTTCATTAGTCTGGGCGTTGGTGATAAGGAGGTCAAAATCAGTACCCTTGCCCAAATGCTTTGATTCAAATATTTTTTCTTTCAAATGTCCAACGGAAATAAAGTGCCCATCAATCATAACCGAATCGTAATCCTTTGCACTTTTAAATTTATAGTACACTGCCATGTTTACTTTTTTTCTTGCTTTCAAATTCTTTTTTCTTCTCTAAAATGAAAACAATAACAAGAGATTTAAAGGCCGTCAAATACAAAACTGAAGGCCTCGTATTCAACTGAAACAAGAGAATAAAAATAACATGAAAAGTACAATGGAAATCTAAGATCTTTTTTCTCTTTTTTCTTTTTTCCTTTTCCAAGAACTCGAGATTCAAACCAACAAATATTGCACTCGTACTCCTCCGCAAATCCAACTCGCCTTCTAAATCTTTCAAATAGTTCGCAGTTGACAGAAGTTCTTCAAACTCCACTGCAAATCCTCAGACGAAACGCTTGGCCATCTTGATCTGACCTCTAAGCTCTACCGCCGGATCAGATATTATAGAGATCTCGCAGATCCGATGTCAATGAAAAGACTAATGCGTCCTCTTCTTTAAACGGAAAATCGAACCGCCGCGCACAAAAACGTCGACAACGGATTCTCGATCAGACAAAAATTTCTCCGAACGGCTTCAGATCGTATGATTCTCCGAAAAAGACTCGAACAAACACCGAATCTTCAGCAAACGCAAGCAAACTCAACAAACAGGATGAAATAGCGTTCTTTCTCGTCAAGGAAGCAGCTAATCCGCTGAATCTTTGAGAACTGACCCAGAAAACGCAAAACAGTAGAAGATATCGAAATCTTCGATCTACAGACTCGCAGAGAGAAGATAAGATTAGGGTTTCGAGCGTTGAGATAAAAGGAATGTCGCAATATGCTGAAATAGGTATTTTTTTAATGCTTTTGTGGGAAAATCGACAGACTGGGTATTTATTTATAGAGACGGTAGAGTCGGTTATTATACACAAAAAGCTCAACGCGTTTTTCATAACACTTCGCTCAAAGCGTGTCTAACGGACTTGTATTTGAATGTTTATGCAATGGTTGAACCGGTTTTTTAATCCAACAGTGAACCGGTATAATGACGGGGAGATTTTTCTATTTGACCTATTACTGTTCATTTTTATGAAAATGTCTATATTTTCCTTAATGAAATGATTCTTTCTGTATTGCAACATATGTCCTAATCTTTTAATCATTTTATCTTCTATTTACTCTATTTTGAATATTTGAATATAAAATCATTCTATAATCTAATAAATAAGAATAATCTGCAACATACATATTATATTTTCTTAATAAAATATCATATTCTTCAAATGGTAAATTTATATTTTTAATTGAAATATAATATTCTTTATTTCTTTTAACGTTCTTTCTAATAAATTATCTAATCCTTCAATTATATATCATGACATTTATCAAAATAATCATCATGCAATTGTCCCTGCGATTCTTTTTAAAAGTTTAATAGTTTTATCTTAGGTTTGATCTAGACCTGTATTCTTAGAACCGAGTGACCTTTAAGCTCTGAATTTGTAAATTGCTTCCTTCAACGGCCTCCTGCTTTCACGAAATTGTTACTATTTCAGCTACTTGCTGCACTGTATCAACTTCTAAATAATAAGATTCTAAACTTCTGTTAAAAAAAAAACTCTATTTTTGCTAAAATAAGAAGAAAACTTTCTATTAGATTCTTCAAGAATCTATGGAAAAAATTTTAGAAATTCATATTGATATCAAAATATTGAAATTTTATTCCTATCATACAAGACTTCTATTTGGTACAAAGGAATATGTAGAAAAACTGATTTTTCAAACTGAGAATGAGTTATTGCTTATAACTCGAGAATTCAAGATAAGATGAGATGATTTTTTTCTATGGTAATGTCTCTATTTATACAAGTTTATGAGACTCTATTACATCATTGATTACATAAGCAAAGGCACTCTTGCCTCTCTATTTTCTTCCTTGGGCCTACATCTTCACATATTGGTTCAATTTTTCTATCCAAATAGTATCTTTTTTTATTATTGCTCTTTATCTTTAATGTCTTCACATGTAGCATTATTGTCTTTCACACACCTTTCTCAAAAGGTTCTTTGTCTTCTTCTTTCATTTCTTCACATGCAGCTGGGGCATTCTCTTAGTTGGCAGGATTCTTTTATAGTGGTAAGACATCCTGAAAATTAATGTATATCAAATCTTATAATATAATCTTTTAAAATTTTTGATTTTGCATATCCTCCATTGGATACCAACATCCAATTTTCATATTGGCATAGGCATGAGAATTTTTTATCAAACAATCTTTTGACAATGTTGTAGATGGCTTTAATTCCAAGTGCTCTTCTATATCTGATCCATGATTTTGTCATAGTTGGGACTTTTCTATTATTCTGTGTACCATCAATTTGGAAATTTGCTGCAACATATCCAATTGAGATTATGTGTTCAACTGAATAGTAAACAATTACATCATATTCTGGACTGATTGAATAGAATTTTAAAAATATCTTCCTTCCCTTGACAAATTTGGATGCTTCCTTAATGAATATGTCATTAAACTTTGAAATTTTAATAAAATCTTTTCCTGGATAAATCAAATCCATAAATCCATAGTCTGTCATAATTTTTATAAATAAAGGGTCACCTCCTTCCACAACTGTTATTATGGGTTAAACATTATTTCCCAAAGAAATGAAATATGAATCACTTATTTTTATTTCATAAACGATTTTGACTATTTCAACATATTTTTCTTCGTTTGGATCTAAAGGGATTTTATCTTCTTGGTCTATGATGATGATTGTTTTGGTATCTCTTTTATCGCTATATATCATAAATTTCTTGGTTGTTGATACAGAAATGGAATCTCTTTTATTATCAGTTGGTATGTTGTCACGTCTAGGTCCACTGCTGCTTTCAGCTGTTCCTGTTTGGTATTGATTTGGAAAACTCATTTCTGAGCTATTTGGTATATCTATTTCAAACAGTATATTTTTTAGTTGTGTTGCAATAGCATCAACTTGATTTTTGAGTTCTATGGCATATTTATGATACTCAATAGTGATATTCAATAATATTTTCATATTTGAGTTGAACATCTCTGAGATCCGGGTTGCTCTAGAACTTATATCTTCAGATTATTCGTTAAAAAAAATTGTCCTTTCTTGTATATGTATAATAGATTAGTATAACTACATGGCTTTAGCTTTATTCATCAGCAAATTCCATGTTTTTATTGAGAAAATTTGCAAGAAAATTATTAACTCCTTTAATATGGACTATATAAAAATTATAAAATGCTAAATAAGCTTACCATCTATGAAGCCTTCTGTATTATGGTTCTGAGGGTAACTTATTCCTAACTAACCCTGCAACTTGAGAATTATCAGTTTCAACAATAAATTTCTTGGATAATAAAAACAATGAAAACTTTTTTATTCCTCTAATAATTGCTAGTAATTTTTTTCATGAGTAGTATAATTTATTTCTACTTTGTTAAAGGTTCCACTTGAGTAACTACAAATTTCATTAAGATCTGTTTTTAATATTGCTGTCCAATATTTATTTGAGGTATCAATATTAATAATCAAATTATCTTTTTCATTTGATAATCTTAATTTTGGTAATTTTTTGCATTCTTCTTTTAATGATTTAGTTATTTCTGTATGTTCTTCATTCCATCCCTTAGTATTTGTTTTTCTAAGTAAAACTTGGATTTTATATCTTTTCTTAGAAAGATTTTCAATAAATCCTTCTACATAATTTAAACATCCTAAATTTTTTTGAATTTGTTCATTGAATTCTAATTTATTTGAAAAACTTTCTATCTTTCTGGATATATGAGTCTATAATTTTATCCCTCTTTTATCTATTGATAATCCAAGAAAGCCTATCTCTTATTTTTCTATTATAGTTTTCTTTTTAGATAGTACAATTCATTCTTTTTTACATTCATTAATAAATTAGATTAAATGATTTCTATACTCTTCTTTACTATTAGAACATATTAATATATCATCAATATAAACTATTAGAAATCCATTAAACTTTTTAAATATATTATCCATCTTTCTTTGATATATTTGTGGTGCATTTTTCAAACCAAATGGCATAACTAACCATTCATATTTTCCTTAAGGTGTGCTAAATGCAGTATATTGTATACTATCTTCTTCCATTTTTACTTGCCAAAATCCTAAATTACAGTCAAATTTAAATTATACTGTCTTTCTCTTGTAAGATTTATTAGTACTTCTTTATTTGGTAAAAAGTAACCATCAAATTTAGTATATTTGTTTAATTCTTTATAATTTATAATCATTCTAACTTTTTTCTCTAATTTGTTCAGAGTGTTTATAACCATAAAGGCTAGACTATTATGATGTCCATTATTAGGTCTAATAAGTTTTTGTTCTAATAATTCTTTTATCTGATTTTTAAATTCTTGTGTATCTTCTATTGTATACATCATTGGTCTTACTCTTATTATAACATCTTCTGTTAATTCTATTTTGGCTTTTGGATGATGTGGTTTCCAAAAAAATAATAATGGATTTTCTCTATAAACATTTTCTAATTGTTCTATAATTTTTTCTATATTCATTTCTATTCTTATTTTTAGAACCTTTTTATATAATATTCTTTTATTTTTTATTTCATTATTAAGAATTGATTTTTTCTCCAATTTATCACCATACTGGACTGGTTGAACTCTATAAGATTTAAATTCTCTAGGAATTTTTAATAAGTGTCCACAAGGTGTTTGTAGCATTATTATATAATTATTTTGTTTATAATATTGAAATTGTTGTATGAAATCATTTCATAATAATATATCACATTCTAATTTATCATATTTATAAATTTTATTTATTGTTACTTGTTTACTTCCAAGAATTATATCTATTAAAGCAAAAGTTGTTATACTTGTTTCTACAATAGTAATTTGTATATATATAGCTAATGAGAAACTCATCTGATTATTCATCTAATTCTTTTTACATAAGGTAGTTTGTCCATTATGAACAATATATAATCATTCTCTTTTTATATTATAATCTTCTAATCCGTTTAGAAAACTCATTCCTAAAAGTATATGAGGGTTTATATCCATACTTCTATCTATATAACATGGTATTAAAAGATTTATTTCTCTTATTTTTATTGGTACATTAACTTCTAAATCTGTTATATGTATTTGTCCATCAAAATTTACATACTTATATGGTTCAGTTTTATGAGTTATTAGTCCTTTTTTTCTAATCGAAGCTATATAACATTCACTAGCTCCTGTATCTATTAATATATTTGGTCCATTTATATTTTCTCTTCCATTATCATATTCTCCTTCTATTTTTCATGTTTCCAGCATTTCTATACAGTTTTACTTCTTTTATTTTGTTGATTTCTTCTAACTGGTTTTTATTAGGTATTTTAAGACTTTTTGATCTTTTAATTAATTTTTTATCCTTAAATGTTATGTTATTAGAACATTCTCCCTCATTTAATTCTATTATTTCAGATTTATTTTTTGCTATACTAAATTCATATTCTTCTGGAATTAAATTTATTTGTTTATTTGGTTCTATTATTTTATTAATATCTTTACATTCTTTATGAACTTCAATATATTGCTTATTGGAATAAATATTCCCGTAATTAAAATTGGTAAATGTACATAAAGCTCTATATTCTATAGTCATAATTTGATCACCTGATTGCATAATATCATATTTATGAAGCTTGAAATGTAGTCCTAAAACTTCATTAAAATTTCTATCTTTTAATGATACACAATATTTTGAATAACATGTAAACATAATTTTTTGATATGCTAAATTTTCTTCTATTGTTCCTAAATGACTATCTTTTAAGTTTATTATTCTTCCATCATGTAAAGTTATAGTTAAAGGTGAATCTATCCCTTCTCTAAATAGTGACTTAAACATTATTTGTATTCCTGCTAAATAAAAATATTGAATTTTTTCACTTTATTTTTTACTAATCTTTGTTAATAGTTCATCAACTGTATTTTTTGTTAAAAGATTTAATTTATGTTGTCCATAAGTTGTTCTTACATCTATAATTTTTTCTATTTTGTGATATTTATTTATTGCTATTCTTTCTCTTTTTCAAATTCTATCAAAAACTTCATATTTTCCTATTTTTAAGTCTAACAATAATTTTTACAATTTTCTAAACTTGTTATTATCAAAAAAGATATTTAATTCATATCCTTCTATTCCTTCATATTCTTGTATATTTATATTTTTACTTTCTATTTTTTCAATTTCTATATTCAGATCCTGATTCATCCTCTTATATTTTACTTATATATACTTCTTGGTCATAGTATTCTTCAATATCTGATATTTCACTTAATTCATTTTTTATTTCTAAGTATTCTTTTTGTAATATTATAACTTTCTTTTTATCACAATCAGGGTTTATATGACCAATTTCTCCAAAATTTCAACATTTACATTTACATTTACATTGACTTTTATTTTTATTTTTATTTTTTTGTTGATTATATGAGTTATTTTTTCTTTTGTAATACCTTTTTCTAGGTTTTATATATTTTTTTATTAAAATTTCTAAATTTTTTAAACTTTTTATTCTTATATTATCTTTTATTAATTCTTTTTTAAGATTACATCCCCATGCACATTGGTTTTCATATCTTCACAACCTATTTTAGTTAATTTTCATATTTTTTCATTAATTATCTTTGTTAACATATATATGCAAGCTTTTTGAATAAAAATTTTATTTTTGAACCAAAGTTCTAGGTGTTCCAGTATTATTTCTAACATATTTTTCAAATTCTATTTTAAAATATATTCCTCATGAACCTGGTATTATAATACATGTCTTGGTATACTTCTTGATTTTCATTACTATAAAATTGAACATAATAGTAATTTTTAAATTTTACACATATCACATATTTTTAAGTTTATTAATTTTATTCTAGCACTATCTTTTTCTCTTATTGATTATTTTTCAGCATTTCTTATCCAATTTTCTCCTAAAAATTCATCTAAAATAAATTTCACTAATTTTTTTATACCTTGTTTATCTCATTTGATTATTTCTATTTGTACATTTCTTTTTATTAATGTTTTTGTATTATTGCTTATTCATTCCCACCAATTTCTAATATCTCTTTCAAAGGATGCTATTAAAAAATCTATTCTTCTTTCAGTATTTTCCTATATCATCTTTGTTATATAAAAGGAATAATATCATCGAATCTGCCCAAGTTAATAAGACTTTTTAGTAGCTATTTTACAATTTAAATCTAGTTTTGTTCCTCCATGATTAATTGGTTTATCATAATTATCATTTAATTCAAATCTATCTTTATATTTATTTCCTTTAAGTAGTTGTCTATCTCTTACTTTATCATAGAATTGTCTATATGATTTATTATATATAGGTGCATAGCTTTCATCTGTGTCATGTAATTCTTATTTAGATGTTCCTACTAGATTAGGTCATCCTCTAGTATTCATTAAAATTTGGTATTTACTTATATCAGTTAAACTTAATTGATCAAAATTTTCTATTAGCAAATATAATTCTTCACTCATCTTCTTTTTCTTCTACTTTTAATTTTCCTAATGATTTTCCCTAAATTCTTCTTCCTCTTCTAGTATTTTTGGTAATATATTCTTTCTAAATTCATCATCAATACTCTCTATTTCTATTACTATATTTTCTTTTTCTATATATTTCTTTCCTATTCGAGTCATTTCTTTTTCTATAATTTTTTTTATCTATTTTCTTATCTTTATTTTTATTATTTTCTTTTAATTCTCTAATCTCAATTTTTAATATATTTATATCATTTATTGTTTCTTTTACTTCATTTATCAAATTTTGTACATCATTTATCAACATTTTTATTAATGATTTTAATTCTTCCATATATTCACTTATTGACATTATAATTTTTTCTTATTTCTAACTCATAAGTTAATTTGCATCTTTTATTTTCTTTTTTATCTATTATTTTTCCAAATCTTCTTTCAACTATATCTGGATCTACTAATTCTTCTTTTACCATAGTAAAATATTTGCCCTCAAATTTTAGTCTTTCACATTTTAATTTTGTTAATTGTCTATTATTTGGTATTCTCATTCGTTCTGGTATTAACATTATATTTCTTATTTCTTCTTGTATTTTATACATTTTTAAAAGTAATTTATTCAATTTTTGATGTATATTATCAATTGTACTCATATTTTTTTTTATAATATAAATTATTTTCTTCATCTTCATATATATTAATAATTTTTTTCATGTGTATAAATATCTTTTATTTTTTCTATTATTATTTTTTTTAATATTTGTTCCTTTATTTTTTTAGGAAGTTCTTTGATTATTGTCAAAGTCATTATTTTTAATTTATTATGAATAGGTATTAAAAATATATAACTACATTATTCTTTTTCTAAATACCAATAATTATCTATTTTTCTTATTTTAATTTCCATGATAACCTGGCTCTGATACCAATATAGGGGGCTACTTAGAGTGAACAAAAATCAATTAAATCAAATAAAAATATTAATCAAATAAAAATTATCAAATTTCAACCAATATTTAATTTTAAGGACTAAAATAGAAAATTTCTATATTATGATGCCTTGTTATGTAATATCCAAATGGAGGGCATTTTTGATATATAAATTGCCTAAGGGTCATTTTGGAAAAATAACCATTTTGAAAAGGTTATTTTCATATATTTCCCTATAATGACTTACGCGTTTTTAATTTTTAGATGGTACTTCTTCCAAAGCGTGTTAGCAGAGTTGTATATGAATGTTTAAGGAGCAATGGTTGACCCGGTTTTTTAACCAACAGTGAACCGATTTAATGACTTCTACAACGTATTTCACCAAACATTTAGAAGGGTATATTCAATTTAGACTTCTGAAAAAAAAAATTTTAATTCATAGACTTGTAAAGACTTTTATACTCTGACAACATTGATACAAATCTTTTTGCTTGGGTGTGTTTTTTTTTTTTTTTTTTTTTTTTTTTTTTTTTTTTTTTAATTTATTTTTTAAAAAAAACAATATCGATTATTGTTATGAAATTTTACCTTTTTTAAAAAACTCAAGAACTAATATGTACAGAAAAGAAAATTTTGAACCCTCCAAATATGAAAGTGTCTATAACTTCCCCAAGACATACTCCAACCTAGAATAGCTAAATAAGGAAGTAAAATTAATTCTTGTTCATGCATAAGCTTCTCTCTTACTACGTAAAATATGTACTTATAAAATATAAAAAAACATTACTTATAAGTAAAAATATTAATTTAAAAATTGAAGTGAGTATTTAACTTTATATAACTTTTTAATTTAAATATTAACCTATATATAAAAAAATTACTTGGAGAGTAAAATATCACTTATAAATGATAATAAAAATTATATAAAAGGCTATAAGCTGAAAATTTACTAAAAAAACATATATGTAATTTTAATCTTTTAAAAAAATTTCAAAACCAATGAATAATAAACTCATAAGCATGGGTTGGATTATTTTAAAAACCACTGCTAAAATCACTTAAAATCGGTCTGCTCATAAAATGCTCAAAATTGATACTTTAAAAGCTTATAACTAGTATCTCAAAACTCCCATGCACACCCTTAAACTTTCATAGATTTATAGAATTGATTTTTGAGAGACTTGAATTGTAAAGAAATGACGTATATAACTTATATGTCTATGTGACTTATTTGATTCTTGAATTTATTCTTCTTGATTATTGATTGTGTGTTTTGTATCTTCATTTTTAATATATTTGTCTTATATTCTTGTGTTGATGGAATAACACAAAGAATGAAAAGTTGCATATAAATTGAGAACCATAACCCTATATATAGTTTTCATATATATTTCGTCCATCACGAAATACAATTTTAAATGAATCTGGTTTCTACTTATATACTTCGTTCCATACTTTATTAGATATCCTAACCCAACAATTTAATTATTTATTAAATCACTTTAATTTTGAGCTTAACTTTAAAATAGCTTTATACACAACTCATTACATATATAAGCCTACATGATACATTAATTTTTTTTCCAACATAATAAACCTCTATTATGAAAACTAGCAATTGCTATAAAGGTGAACATATTCTTTTCAAATAATATGCTTATCGAAAAGAGACATGATATTAGTGACATTGTCAATATATCTATCTTTTGATTTTGAGCAATTAGTCGAACCTCCCTCTCCACCTTTTTCAAAAAAAGTACATAATTTTCTTAAGGTGTCTATATTGTCCAAGTTGTAGGAAATAGAGATCAATTTTGTTTCCTAAATTTGTGTAATTCAGACAATAAGCGGTCTGTCTCATCCTGTTGGCATATCCGGCGCCAGTTCTGTTACAGTAAGCGTGTTGGAAAGTGATCGTAGGCGGTGAAGATCGGATGCCCGGCCTTGTACACCCCTTTCTCGTTACAGCCCAAACTCTTGCTCGATGACCTATTAAAGAGAGCTGCCACCCTTTGCTTTTTCTTTTCATATGGACTGAAGCCGACCCTTTTTAGTTGACTATCAAAGTGCCGAATCAAAATATCATGGCATACTTGTCAAAAGTCAAAATTGAATTTAATTCCATCACAATTTCCGTGTCATCTTATGTCTTTTATTTATTTATTTTATTTTTTATTTTTATTTTTTTTTGGCAATCGCGCAATGAGTCTCTCACAAATCAAAAACTAAGTTACCAAAAAACCTATGCATGAAGAAAATTCACTTGGTATGTACCAAAAGAGTTCACAAAGTATCCTACGATCTCACTCCCGTGATAACTCGTAACTATATCACAAATTTAATAAATAAAATACTTAGGGAATCATTTATACAAGAAGACAAAAGAAGATGCTTTTAGTTTCTTTTTCCATTATTATTTGAACTCCATTATTTTCAAAATGCATTTTTTTTTTCAAAAAATTCATTTTCAATCATATATTCTTTCATAAAATAATATAACTTATAAACTCTAAACTTTTTCTTATCTTTTAACCATATATCTCCAGAAAATACTATTTTAAGATACATTTTCTTTCAAAATCACATCAAAATGGAGCCCATAAATAGTGATCGTATTGCAAATAAGAAACTAAATATCAAATTATATTCCAAAACAAAAAAGAAATGGAAAAAAAATTCAGTTTATATTTTAATTAGGATAACTAGGCTTGGACACGGAGATTGGTTGGGTTGACTTTGGGTTCAACTTGAAACCAAAACCGACTTGATTGGTTTGGATAAATTTTAGCCCAAATCGATCCAATTCAACTATTGAAATAAAAAAATCCTAACCGAACCAAATCAAATCAATTTTAGTCTATTCGGTTTGGTCAGTCAGTTTAGACCATTGACCCGAGTTAAAAAAAATTGTCTGTCTATTTTGGATTAAAACATTTGCATGCTTATTTTTATTTTCCTTGTGAGTGCGTGTTAGTAAAATATATATTGTAAATTGTAAATAATCGGTTTCCTCAAAGTCATCCTACATACCCGATAGTTTACCAACAAACAATTACACCAAATGGAAGCGAGGCAGAATTTGAAGTTTACAACAAAAAAATTTTCTTCTTACTTTTCTTTTGGAATTGAGAGTTTTGGCATAAGAGCCATAGATTGTAGACATTATTTTAGAATGAATTAATTTTGTAACTTTGTTGCCATTTTTTTTTCTTTTTAAAGTTCAAAGCTTAAAGATTTGAATTTTAAAATGAAAATAATATATATTAGTGGTTTTGGTCAGTTAATTGGCAGGTAACAACAATCAACCCGGCCTAACCGTTCTTTTAAGGGTTAAAATTAAACGAACCCACTAATTTTTAATTGAAACCGACTCGAACATTCGATTTAGTCCGTTATACAAAGTTAAATTCTAACATATTCTCATACAATCAGAAAAAAACCCACTAACGATATTTATATATAAAAAGTATTATTAAGTAGTTTAGAACCAAATATCAAAAGTTCTAACCAATCAGAAAATCTTATTAATTGCAAATTGACATGCAATCCTACTTTTTTTTTTTTTACAGGGGTCTTTGTTTCATTTCAAAATATCACCCTCATGTTTGGCTAATATTTATAATTTTTTTATAATTTTTAAACTACTTTTTTATAAATACATTTCGTTAGATCTATAAGTACTACTCACTTATTAATAATTTATTTTTGTTTATTTATAATTTAAATCGTTTATAAACACTTTTCAAACATGTTAATAATCCAAACTTTCAATAAAATTTTAGTTGGATCATTAAATTTTAATTTAATTTTAAATATCATCACTCTATTAAATTTTGTCCCAAATCGTCCTTCTAAATTGACAAAAATTACTTAATTGACAATGATACAGTATCTGATCTTTCAAGTAGTCGCAACGTAATACTCTAGAACATTTCCTGTTCCCCTCTTGCCTTTGATAATCACCTTGCTTCACCTAATAGTATTTTAGCACTTTTAAGTTCAAATTTAAATACTAAGAACCTTTGGGGGGTGTTTGATAGGTATTTTTATGTAAAAATACATTTTAGAATAGTAAATTAATGTGAAATGTGTGATTGAAAAATAAGGAAAAGTTTTTTATTTATGTATAATATTATTTTAATAAAGAATGTGTGGTTGAAAAGAAGAGAAAGAAAAATGCATTTTGAGGAAAATGGCTATCAAACGAGCTATATAGTAGAATACTATGGGCCCGTTTGGGCCCATTTTTCCACCCAAAAAATTGATTTTTTGACCGTTATTTCACTATTTCAGTAATCATATTTAACTTCTTCTCTCACGGGTGGATCCCACTTTTCTTCTAACGATTAAAAAATCAATTCTCAAAATCACTCCCAAACATCCTCTATATGGGATTTGGGGCCTCGCTGCAACTTGAGATTTAGGTGTACATTGTGTTCATTCATGGATGATTTGTGTTGTGAACCGCATTAGAGGAGCAAATCCACGCCACTCAAAGACAGACCTTGCTAAGAATTGACAAGGATTTGGATGTAATGTAGGCCTATGGTCACAACTGCTAATAATATTTTATCTTGATGTTATAATATATAGCCATTTGAGTCTCATTTTTTCATCAAAATGTATTTTTGAACAATGATTTAATCATATTTCAATCACACATTTTTAAATAAAATAATATTATATGCAAATCCAATATTTTTTAATCACATGTATCCATCGTATACTATTACATAAGACCCCTACTTTTTCTTTTTCTTTTTTTTTTTGTGAAAAAAATGAGATTCAAACAAGCCTATTGCAGAGATAAAAAGTACATATGCCCCCGCACTTGCCGTTACATAAGGATGGAAGGTAACGGAAAATGTGGTCCTCGTCTCTAATCTACCTCAAAATTTTATTTTGTAATTTATTTTATTTTTAAATTTAAAAATCTAAAATAAATTAAAAAAAATATAAGTAAAAGGACGGGGAAATGAGTATACTTTCCTTATAGGGCCTCCGACTCCTCCCCCACATCATCTTCGTCCCTATACCAATTCCTACAAATCAATGACAGACGGTAAAACGGGCGTTTCTTTCCAATCTTATCGTATTCCATTGTTATCCCATTTTGCTGTAGATCCAATTCTATTGACTTAAATAAAGAGATTCAAAGAGATATAAAAATTGTGGTTGAATTATAGGGTTTAAATGGATGACCACAGTCACCACACAACTTCAGGGAGGGGACCCCTGCAGGGGTCAAGTGACCCCCAAAATTTTGAGATTTTATTTTATTTTTTATTTTTTAATTATAGTATAAGTCTTGTTTGATGTCGATTTAAAATTAAATTTTAATTTAAATCAAAGTTAATAATTAATTTTAATAACATATTGTCATGAAATTCTTAACTTTTTAACTTTTATCAAAATTTACAAAAAAATTGATTTTAATCCCCATTAAACAAGGACAAAATCACAATAAATTTTAATTTTCTCTTTTCTTTTACTCTATTTTACTCTCCTTCACACCATTTACCAGAACATTAACTTTTTTAATTTTTTATAATTTTTTTTTACAAATTATCACATCTATTACAAATTTTTACTATTCAACCAAATTTTCAATTAATTAGAATCTAAATTTGTATTTTCTCATATCCTATTTCTGTACATAGAATGTACCTGAACTAATATATCAAATTTAACTTATATTTAACGAATTTTATTTATTTGATTAGATATTGGTTATATGTTTTTCCTTTCGGTCACTTGAATTGATTAAAATATTAAATACAATATAAATTTTTTAAGCATAAATATGAATTTTCTTGTGATGAACAAAATATTAATAAAATAATTGATCAAAATCAAATTGATGAAAATTATGAGCAAAATATTAATGAAGAAATGTTATTTAAGTTCTTGTTTGATATAGATTTTGTTAATTGATTTTTTAACTGTTAGAGATATAGTGAGTCCTACCCGTGAGAGAAGAATTCAAAAATAACGGTTTGGTCAAAAAATTAATGTGTTAAAATCTCTACTAAACATGCTCTAAATGTAAATTTGTATTTTCTCAAATCAAGTATATATTATTCAAAAATCAATAACAAAGTATTCGATTTGTATAGAGTTTGATTGTGCCCTCTAATTAAAAATTTCTATGTCCGTCCCTGCCCAACTTCATATAATCACACACAATAAAAAAAATTCACATATAATTATTACCAAAATAAAAGAAAAAAGAAAAATGAGAGAATCAGAAACAAAAATAAAAACACACAAATGGTAATCATTTAAAAAAAAAAAAACATTATATGAAGGCAAAACAATATTTTTTTTTTATTTTAGGTTTGATATATAGTTTTTTAGTTTTGATTAGTGGATTTTTCTTATATTTATTTATTTATTTTCTTGATTTCGATCTGATTTATATTGTATAATTTTTTCTGATTTAGGTTAGTGGAGTTTTTTGTGTATGCGAAAGTGTGTGTGATTAGTTGTATATTTTGCCACAGTTTGATGAAAATTTAAATTTTAATTAAAGTTAAAGTCAATAATTAATTTTAATAACATATTTTATGGAATCGACCATATTTCAACCACACATTTAATCAATTTTTTTTTTCAAAAACTATTAAAAATCTAATTTAATGCCTACTAAACAAGGGCTTTTTGTGGTAGCAGAAATAAAAAAAATAATAAAATAAAAATAAATAATAATAATAATAATAATAATAATAATAATAATAATAATAATAATAATAATAATAATAATAATAATAATAATAAAATGTATTTCTACTCTGGTTCAATTTTTTTTAGAGTTTTTTTTGTAATGATTATCAAGTTGTGTGTTCTTTTATTTTTACTTTTGATTCGCATCATTTTTAATTTTTAATTTTTTTGTTATGGTAATAATTATGTGTGATTTTTTTAGTGCATGTGTGTATTTTTTGCTGTGGTAGTAATTTGGCGACTCGACAAAAACGTTATAAGAAATTGGATGGTCATGATATACTAAATATAAAGTACAATCATCAAAATTAATTTGGGTGGTTATGCTGTCATTAAGTATAAAGTTTAGGGGTCATGGATGAATTTAATCCTTGAATTATAACTTTGTGAAATAATTTAAAAGAAATAAAATTACATTGTAAAAAGTCAAAAGATGGAAGGAAGAAAGTTAGAGGTGGCAAAAAAACCCGCCTTGAATGGACTGGTAGGGTGCTGGGCGGGAATCTGCCCCGTGAAGATAAAATAAATAAATAAATAAATAAAATAATAATTTTATTTCTAGATAATCTACCCGCTAAAGACCTATTTTAAATTTGTATTTTATTCTCTAATTATAACATTATTCGAAATTTTAAAAATGTAAAAAAATTAAATGGGGCAACAAATGAGACAAAAAGTTGTCGAGGCTCGGCCCTTTAACCCATGAGCTCGAGCTCTCGGGTTGAGACGAGCCCATGAGCTCGTGATTTTTTAAAATTTTTTTTTTGGTAAATTTGCACATTTTGGACCTTTTTTTAAAAAAAATTTCATATTTTTTGACGAGCTTGTGGGCTCGTCAAAATTGCTCGTGGATCGTGTGCCCTACTCGGCTCGGGCTCGTTTGGGGTTTGACGAGCCGAGCCGTTTGACATCCCTAAGTTGCCCCGCTCGTGCCCCGTCTAAAGCGGGGCAGGGTGGGATTTTGGCGGGGGCGAGGGGGCACGTTGCCATCTCTAAAGAAAGTAAAGCGTTAAGATTTATGGGAATGAAAGTGCAGCTTAAAGATTTATTATTATTATTTTCCTCAATGGAATTTTATTTATCTTAAGCTAAAAGGAGACTAAAACTAAGGGCTGTTTGATTTGCCACATTTTCCATTTTCCACAAAAATGGCTTGTTTAATTGCAACATTTTCTAGGCAATTCCATTTCCATCTTTTCCTCAACACATGCGCATTTTCCATGAATTGGTGGAAAACCAATTCTTAACGGTGAGAATTGAATTGGTTTTCCAGCTTTATTATTATTTTTTGTTTAATTTTTTTGTTTAATTTTCAACAATGATAACATATTTTATTCACAATTGTAAAAAATTATATCCTTTAATTGACAATTTTCATGAAAAATAAAGTCAAACGAACACAAAAAGATTCAAAATTTCAATATTTTCTAGGTGAAAAATTATGCTAATCAAACACATTTAATTGATAATTCCCAAGAGAACAAGTTTTAGGGAATTCAATTCCCTGAAATTGATTTTCTTTTCATTCAAATTTCATTCTTACAATTAAACGGACCCTAACTTCAATTGGACTATTTTCTTTAAAAATGTTTATTTAAACAAGTTTTCATGTAGCAATATTCTAAGACGGGAAAATTGCATATCTGTCTTCAATTTTTGTACGCATAACATAATAGTCTTCAACTTTTAAAAATGAGTAAATTGATCCTCAACATGTCACTACACTTGCACAACCAGTCCTTGTGAGGCAAACCGTCCAATCGATGTTGAAATGATAAAATTTAGTTAAGAAGAAGATGATAACTTTATCCTCAATTTTAACAGTATGATAAAAACATATACATACGAAATAGTCTCTATCCCCACCTCGTCGACCACCATTATGTGCACCCCAAACCCTGACAATTCCACCTTGCCTAGTGGCAGATTCATGAATTGAATTTAGTGGGAACCTAATTTCACTATGAAATTAAAATATCAGTCGCGCTAGACGTACCGAAGAATAAGTTTATCGAAGCCGCACAGAATGACGTGGCAGAGGAGGTGTATATAAGGCCAAAAAAACAAAACAGAAAATGAAGAAAAACCTTCCCATTTCATTCCCGTCTAAGGCGATTGAAAGTCGAAACCCTAGGAATCATTCCCTTCATCTCTTCCGCCGCCGCGATCATATTCCTCCTCCGCTTGGCGATTTGAAATGTACGGAGATCTCCAAACATCGAACACAGTGAAATCGCCTCCTTCATCTTCACGACCATAAGCCGCACACAGTGAAGTCGTCTCCTTCATCTTCACCACCGTGCGACGTAGCCTTGTCCAACTTCGACCGTCGAGTAAGTCCACAATATCAAGGTATCTTCACCTCCGTCATGTGGGTTGTGTTCTGAATTTTTCCTCAAAGTTGTCAACTGCAAAAGTTTGGGCTTCCTCCTAAACGGCATAATTTACCCCTAAAAATCCATTTGAAAAACGTAAGTTTCTTTCTTCATTCCAAGCTTTAAGTAAGTTTCCTTCCAAACTATAAGTGAAAGAAATTGTGAAAAACTAAGTTCCCTCACCTCTGTTGACAGACGCCACGCTCAGCTTCCACCAGCAGCATTCGACTAGCCCACATTCGAATGGCAGATGATATTTTGTGTTTGATTCCTGTTTAGGATGAGAAGAAAGAACATCGGTGTTTGTCACGGCTGTAGAAGTACAGAGCACTTCTTCAATGATTGTCCGGTAAAACGAGGATGTCCTTGGTGTCCAATGGGATGGGAGAAATGCTTTGAAGTTGAAATGAAGATGGAAAATCGAGGGCGATTATTCAAAATGTGTAGTAATAATTGTGGATATTTCTTTTGGGTGGAGAATGAAGAATCACGTGGTGAATCGAGTACAAGGAATGAAGCTCTGAATCCTGCAACCATAGATGAAGTTGAGGAAGATTTGTCAGCCATGTTCGATTGTCTAGCTCGAATAGCTGAAAAACGAGATGTCGAGTTAACGTTGAACGTGACTTTCCGCAAGGAAAAGGGAAGTGCGGTAGTGGATGGAAAGGGAAAGGGCCGAGCTTGATAACTAGTAGGAGAACATTATGGATTGTTTTTGTGTGTGTTTGTCGGCAGTAGAGTAAATAATTTTGGGGGCAAAGTGGTAGTTTAGAGGTGGAAGGCTTGTGTTGCATTGTAGAAGCCTGATTGAATTGAAAGATATAGTTGATGGTTGATGCTATTGAAAGGGAACATCTATTTCACCTGTCTACATTTTATTATTGTTGACGTTAAAACTGGTGAATTTTTCCTCTTCTTAAAATTTGACTTTGCCATGTAATGGAGCCTATGAATGGTTTAATTAGTTTAAATAAGTGTTTAATTACTTAAATATGACTGAGGTTGATCACCATACAGTTTCATTAGTTTAAATATGTGTTCAAAAGCATCCCTGAATTGTACTGCCGCATCAAGCATCATATAAGTAGTATTCCATTGTATTGGTTAATCAATAACTAAACATCCCTCAGTAGTGATTCCAACTCGTTGAGCAATCTCATTTAGTTTTCCTTATATTACTTGTGAACTTCCAACGTGAAATTATAATGTACATATTGTATTTGATGCTTACCCTTTTACATCTAATCTTTCATTTTAGTGTCGTTCCCACAGTGAGTATAGGTGTCATCAAAGTTTGATTCTCCAGAAAGTTGACATCCAAATTAACAAATTTTTCTGCGTTTGGTGTAGGGATCAACTGCATCCCATAAACACAACTTCTAGCTCTAAACAATGACAACAACATATGAAACCATAATATGCTTTCAATCTATTAAAAACGATGATAGATTGAAAAACGATAATGACAGAAAAATTGAACAATTGTTATACATAATGACAGAAAAATTCCCAGCAATTATCGATAATGCATATCAATACACATGAAAGTTCACTAATACACACGAAGGTTCACTAATAGACACGAATGACACAAAATCGAGTTCTCCTCATATGTTTATAATTTAGGAACTCAAAATAAGGACCAATTTTTCCAATGGCTTCCGCCCCCATTCCAATTCCCATATGAAATTTCGTCATCGTTGCGATTTGACGTAAAGGGCCAAATACAGGCAAGGTCGTCTGCAATGTGGGGAGCTGTTGGGAAACGATCTGTACCATTGAGCTGAAAATGAAATGCAACAATACATTATTAGCGATCATTTAATGTTTTCACCCAAAATGCGTAGGAAATAAAATAAACCTTTACTTGAGCAAAACTTGGAGGGATAAAGGTAGATGATGATAACTGCTGACCACCCACTTGGCTTTGGACATCACCCTACATCATTTGAAAATGTTAATGGAACTTCAAGAGAGCATAAAATAAGTTGTAATTACATTAAAATCGTAAACATACCAACAAACATTGTGAATCTTGAATTTGTCCAGAAAATTGAAAATCCAATGTAGCTTCTTCCATATCGGTACGGCTGGGTGGTAGTCTCTTTCCTTTGGATTTATTTGAAGTAGCCTGTACATAGACATGGAAAGAAATAAGATTTTGTAGCGAAGCTCCTTTTCTATTTGACGAGGTTAGTAAAGCAACATACCTTTGCCTTCTTTGAAGTGGACTCCAACGCACTTTTCCTTCGAAGTTTCCTTGGTGTGCCCTTTCTTTTCGATGTTTTTGGATCTAATACATTCACGCCGCCTTGACTTTGTTCATTATTACATTGGCTTGGTAAATGCATAGTTCGCTGGGAAAGAAGATTACTACCATTACTCGAATTTAAAGACCTCAGTTCTTCTGCTTGAGATTTTATCCAATCCTTTAGTGCACGAGCCCGTCCTTCGTCGTTCATAGCAAGGTCCGCCAACTCTGAAAATGTCTGACACAGATCATCGTATCGAATCTGTTCTGGAGTGCTAGCCAACCCGTTATAATTCACTGCGACTCTTGTGTGTGGTCTACTGACGTCTTTCCTCCATCTCCTTACTATATACCTGTCCGGTATTGTCATGAATTCATTACAATCGAATACCGTGATTGCATGCCTACAAATAATTCCACGAAACTCGAACAGAAGGCAACTGCAAAGAACGTCACGTGTGTCCATTCGGAATGACACAATATATATTTTCTTTCTCCTCCCCTCGGGATATACATCAGACTCCCGAATTTCATACTTTGTCCCGAAATATCCATCTGTAGCTACAATGACATCGCAATACACCTTTCCTATGAACTCATCTTGCACTTCCTTGAACTTGGATATTGTATAAACCGATTGAAATTGCTTTTCCATTTCGAAGGCAGTTGCACACGGCACCATTTGCGAGTATGACCCGAAATCAGCCTGGAACTCTTTCTCGACCTTGCTTCGAAGTACTCTTTCGTACTGTTCCACAAACTGCTTTAATGAGGTTTTCGAATGTACATATCCATCAAAGAATGCATTCATACTCTCACTTCATTGTGTTGTAGACATCCCTGCCCAGAATGTTGTCTTCAGGAAACACGGTACCCAACGACTCCTATTATCGTACAAGCCGAACAACCAATCATTGTCATGCAAGGTAAACTATTCCACCATCGTTCTCCAACCTTCTTCAAATTCATCAATAGTTTGGGAATCATAGACCAAATTGTGTAAAGATGAGAACATCGAACCTTTGTCAACGTGATAACCAAACTTTTCTGGCAACTTTTTCATAATATGTTATAAACACCATCTATGTTTTGTTTTTGGAAAAACAATTTCAATAGCATGGCCCTATCTTGATCCGTAATTATTCCATGGGGAGGTAGGCCATGCATGCACTCAAGCCATGTCTTGAATAGCCACACAAACGTACGCCTGTCCTCATTCGACAACAATCTACAACCAAGCAGTATTGATTGTCCATGGTGATTAACTCCGACAAAGGAGCAAAAGGCATGTCATACTTATTTGTAAGATAAGTCGTGTCAAAGGTAACAACATCGCCAAACTCCTTGTATGCTTGCCTAGATTTGTTATCTGCCCAAAATATATTTCGAAGCCGTGACTCGTCATCCAAATCCATATTGAAATAAAATCCCGAACATCGTGCTTGCATCTTTGAAAAGTAGGATTGTAAAGCTGCAGCGTCTCCTTCTCCAAGTCGTAACCATCTTACTTGTTCAATATAGTTTCGACAGTCCTTTTCAATATAAGTCATGTTCTCGTACCCTCCTGCTTCCACAACTGCGGAGTTGTAACTTTTGTGCAATGGAATTCCCGCCATATCATTCAATTCAAGCTTTCTCTTAGCATTTCCAGTCAATTCTCTGTTACATCGAAACAACCTCGACTTGGACGGACTTGTTTTATGATTATGCTCGAGATGGACGGTGTTAATTCTCCATTTTCCAACATTATCTGCAGATGCAGATATCCTTGCTCTACAATCTGTTTGACTTGTTGGTTGCGGCTTCAGAGTACTACTTGTGTTACTGGCTCTTCGGCCTTCATGACTACATGTGAATGTGATATATCTAACAACTTCGTCGTCACCCTTTTTCGAATTCCTTTTCCTCACAGGAAAGCCGACGGTATAAGCATATCTCTTATAAAAATCATGCAACTCTTTTTCACCATCGAAAATCATACCCACTTCCGGAGCAACCTCTCTATCTTCTCCTAACGGTTCTCTATCCATATTATTGATGTTGTCCCCAATTATCTCATCATCAGACAGCAGTAAAGGATCTTCATTCACGTGCTCCATACTTTCGTATGATGCAACCAAATTGACCGCGCAAGATTTATAACAAATTGTTAAGATACAGCAAATTTTGTTAAGCAAACAAATGTTTCAAACCATAGCAACAAAAGCCATCAATTATAGTGCTTAACTGCCCTATTTTTATTTTTCAACTTTCAAAAATTTCCTTTACATTTACATATGAAGGCATATATTCTGTGGAATTCAGTCAATACCATCCCAGCCTCACTACATTCTATTGCATATGAAGGTATATATTATGTGGCATTCAGTCAATAACCCAGCCTCACCACATTCTGTTGCATATGAAGGTTTGCTAATATATGGCATTCATGTACGTGTGTTCATTCCTTTGCAGTCGAGGAAGATTTGCCAGCAACATTCATGTACATGTGTGTTTGTGTTCAAAATGGCAGCATAATTTTTTTTCCCCAAAAGTCGACGAAGATTCTATGGTGTGTGTGTGTTCATTTTATGCGATTGGTGTTCAGAATCAAAGCATGAAGCTAAATAGAACCTGGATTTCGGCAACTACCGTCTGTGGTGTAGCAAATCGTCGCTAGACTGGAGAAGACAGTGAAGTCACTCGCACGGCTGAAAATAATGACCGTCGCTCAGAGAGTGAAATGCTGCAGCTCCGGTGCCTGGATGTTGGACAAAAAGTGGAGCACCAAACTTCTCCACTTCAGCATTACCTTTAGGGCTTCCAGTTTGGGGACGAAATAAGAGAAATGGCAGGTTTGAGGTAAAAAACCAATTTTTTCTCAGAGAGTGAAATGCTGCAGCTCCGGTGCCTGGAGGTCGGACAAGAAGTGGAGCACCAAACTTCTCCACTTCAGCTTCACCTTTAGGGCTTCCATTTTGGGGACGAAACAAGAGAAATGGCGGGTTTGAGGTAAGAACCAAATTTTTCCCTCGTTTCCTCTTACCACGTCAGATGCATTTTAAAATTCGGTACAACTTCTGTGAGAAATATTCTGTACATCTAGAATTATCCTTAAAATATAATAATATCAAATGTAAAAATGAAAAATATCGTACAAAAGAATTTTTCTCAAAAATATGTAGAACCTAGGATCCCACTGCCCCAAATTGACTCGGATTAGAGAGGTCAACGAGTCAAATTGAGCTAGCTTGTAAGTTGAAGTTCGCGGCTCGGATAAAAATGGATCAAGCTTTTTTTGGTCCTAACCGAGCTGAGCGAAGCCAAAGCTCGACCTAAAAAATAGGGCTTAGCTCTAGCCTCTCCGAGCCAGCTCTTTTTTTTTTTTTTTTTAAATTCTAATTTTTTACTTTTTTATAAAGGTAGCCGTAGTTGCCTTTAAAGGTAGCTATGGTTGCCTTCATTTTATTCTTAAGCCACTGGCAATTTTCGCCCTTGTTGGCAGGGATGCCATGGGCCAACACTCGAAAATGAGGCTCTACTCAAGCCCTGGCTCTGTTTCAATGAGCCATGAGCTGAGCCTAATTTCGCTTTTTCAGGTAGAGCCGCAAGTCGTTCGAGTCAACAAGTTGAATTGAGATCCCTAACTTCACCACTAACCAAACCCATCTTGAACACATACTCGTGTGCCTTTCTAGTCGAAGGGCGATGGACAAATTAACGGATCTGGGGAGGACACCACCCTAAAGTAGGGTTTTTGTGAAACAAGATCTGGTAATGTTTGCTTGCACTTGGTGCTATGACTACTGGTTGGACTCGGACCACTATGGTCGAGTTGGTTGCAAGTTGCTATGTCAAGATGTACAAACACGTGCGTGCGCACACACACACATATATATTCCCAAAAAGTAAAGTCGCTTATATTATTCTTTTTACCATTGTTTTGAAAATTTGATTGGACCGATCGATTCAATTGGAAATACCAGAAACAAATTTCAAATCCGGACCGATCCTAATATATTAATCAGAAATTGAAAAAAAAAATCCATAAATAACCCGTTGAACCAGCCTTCTTCTTCTTCTTCTTCTTGTTTTTTATTTTTTTATTATTAAATAGTATCAAGCATTGGCAAGCCCAATTTTATTTTCCTTCCAATCTAAGTGTTAAGAGTCATATAAAGTTTTCCTCAACTTTCGACGTGGGTTAAGTCGTGTAATCTTTTGCAATTTATATATTTAATAATTATTCACTTCTTTCTTTTAAACAAATTTTGGACCCAAAAGCACAAATAATTTCAATTGTACAATGCAAATTATTTTAAACACATTAATTGATAGTTTTTGATGTTTTAAAATAAATTATAAGATAATGAATTTAATTGACAAATATTGATTTATATTTACTTTGAATTAGTAATAATAAAATTTTAAAAATTGATATTGTTATAATATTTTATAGTTTGTTGGAGTATTTATTTATTTAATTTTGATATCCGGTTCGACCTTGGGTCGTTCGACCGTTTGACCACCCTTTTCATTTTCCGGGTTGATGTTCGGATCGATTTTCAAAACATTGTTTTTTACAATTTCATAATGCTACAACATCATTATAAACTACAAGATTGCAATTCTAAATTAATATCAAGTTAATAATCTATTTAATTAAAAAATGTCCTAATCTCGATTCTAACCAGTGCAAAAATAAATAAATAAATAAATAGAAAAGAAAAGAAAATAATAGACTACCCCATCCTGAATAATTAGTAATTTATTTTTGAAACCTAGTGCAACTACGAAATAAATCACTTATTATAAAAAAACTACTTCAAGATGTTAGTTTGCACAAAGACACCATGTTTGAGAATGTTTACATCATCCTTCATCTTTTTATTTGTCCTCAAAAAGTAATGGTAAATTGTTATATCCAAAAAAGTTTCAACTAAATTTAGCATTTTGAGGAATTTAACAAAAAAAAAGATAGTTAACATTGTGTTTAGCTCATTTTTATAAACAATTTATATCGTAAATTACATAACTCTATGTGTTTAAAGATTACGATTAAAAAATCAAGGATGAAATTTCGTTATTCACAAATCAGATATCAAAGCATAACGCACCCACCTACCTATCAAAATCTTAATTCATTTCTATAAAACTCTCTCTCTCCTTTTCTTTCCCTTCTCACGTCAGCGATTGATGAATGCTGTCCGACGATGAAGGATCTGCCCCGGTCGACGTTGAGGCATCGGGGGTCGCTGAGAGTTCTGAGCAACATCGTTGGCCAACGCTGCTGCGAACGACAACATCGGTTGCAAACGACAGCATCTAGCAACAGCATCCTACCACCTCCGAGCGCCACTACGAGGCCTCGCTTGATGTGAGAGTCGAGCATCAGCATCGTCGCTATTGTGCGACGCATTCGCAGTCAAGCGTCGACAATGGCATTGCCCTTGCCACTGCTACAGTTCAATAGGGGGCTCTATTGGAACTTGCTTCTTTTGATGTCCCAACTATTTAAACCAGTTTTGGGGCGGTTTGGGAGATATTAGACGGTGGCAAATATGGTGGTGTAGAGAAGGTAAGATGGTGGTGCTACAGGTGGTATTGGTGGTGAGGTGATAATGGTGTGATGGTAGTGGTACAGGTGGTTGTTGGTGTAAGGATTTTTAATTAAAGATGGACTTGTATGTGCAAATAATTGTGTGTTAAATTATAGGCTATCGAATTCGGTCGAACCCGATTAAAGTGATCTAATAAGGTTTCGGTTTTGGGCTTTAATGTATCCAATTAAAGTATGGGTTTACATATGTGTAGAGACCGGGCCCAAGTCCTAATTCTATGATGGGCCGAATTAGGTCAAAGGGCATTCCCATATAAATAGGTTATGGTCCCCAGATCACACGCAACGAAACGAATTATTCATTCTCTACTGCATCCCATCACAGAGAGGAAAAGGAGACTGCGTGTAGATTTGGAAGATCATACCGCGAAATCCATATTGCATTAACCATGTCAGATTCAGGTATGCTTCCGCTTTAATTCTTATATTTCTCGATGATTTAACATGAAAGATCCAATAATTTAAAGTATTAAATTAATCTAACAAGTGGTATCAGAGCCTCTTCATATTGAATCATTGAGAATCAAAGGTTTTAATTTGGTTCTTGCAATATATTTTGAAATTTTCAGATTTAACAATTTTTTGGTTATATATTTTGTTAAATTTGAAAATTTTTGCGGTATAATTCTTGTTATTTTCGTTCGGATTAATTAGTTTTGAAAATTCAGATTTGGAATTCGGAAATTTTGAGATTCAGTTTAAAAAAAAAAAAATTTGAATTCGCCGGCGGCGGCAGGGCCCTGGTTTTTTTTATTTTTTTGGGGGCGGGGGCCTCTCTTGTAAATTAGATAAGTTGAGGCCCCTGGTTGCAATTAGGGTTAGGGTTATAAAATTAAGATTCCAGTCCCTAACCTTTAAGTTATATTGAAATTTGGGCCTTTAAGTTTCGGATTTAATAATTCAGTCCCTAAGGTTTTAAAATTAATTAATTCGGGCCATTAAAGTTCTGAATTTATAATTAAAGTCCTCCAAATTAAATTATTAATTCAAATTGGCCCCCTAAGTTCATAATTAATTCAAATTGACCCTTAAAGTTTCAAATGTTTAAAATTTGATCCCTAAAGTTTTGAATTGATCAATTTTGACCCCTAAAGTTTAAAAATTTGTTCTAATTGATCCTCTAAAGTATTGAATTAATTAATTCTGGTCCATAAAGTTTTAATTTTATTAATTTCAACCCCTAAAGTTTGAAATTAATTAATTTTGCCCCCTTAAAGTTTTGAATTATTAATCCTAAGGCCCCTAAAGTTTAAAACTAATCAAAATATGCAAAATTGGTGATTCTCTTTCTCAAATTTTGGTACAAAAGACTCTTTTAAGAGATATAATATTCGAAAGTTCGTTAATTGAAGCAACATGTTGCCAAAGCAAACTCTCTTGTGAAAATTGACTAACTTAGAATGTTAAAAGGTGTTTGTGCACGTGTTACTCATGGGAATATTGGTCGGCCCAAAGGAAGGTCAATATTTAGCCGAATACACGTGCACCTGTGGTGATAAACGTGTGACGATTATTTGGTTTAATGTGTGATCAATAAATCGGTCCAAAGAAAGGTTTATTGATTGACACGTTGTTTTATCGTCAATGTTTGATCACTACGCCAAGAGTACAGCTTACAAGCCAATATCTCTGTCCAAAGACTGGATATTGATGTTGTGCTTGGTATCTTGTGATGGGCCCTACCACTATTTGAGATTATTATTATTATTTGCATATTAAAGATATTCATGTGAGCTATTCATAATAAATGTTCTCTAATTCAGTTTCAGGTTCTGCTGCTAATATCTCTGCTAGCATCAATTCAATTCCAATGTTAAATGGCACAAACTTCAGGGCATGGCAAGAGAATGTTATGATTGTTCTCGGAGTCATGGACCTAGACCTTGCTTTACGGGTCAATTAACCTGCTGCACTTACTGATAAGAGTACCTCTGATGACAAGAGGGAGATGAAAAAATGGGAACGATCGAACCGCATAAGCTTAATGGTCATGAAGCGTGCTATTCCAGAAGCATTCCGGGGCACTATGTCCGATAAGGTGACTACGGCTAAGGGTTTCCTTGAGGACCTTGAGAAGAGGTTTGCCAAGAATGAAAAGGCTGAAATAAGTACACTTTTGGCAAATCTTGTAGAATGAAAAGGCTGAAACAAGTACACTTTTGGCAAATCTTGTCTCAATGAGGTATAAAGGGAAAGGAAACATTCGGGAGTACATTATGGAAATGTCTCACATTGCTTCAAAACTAAAGGCACTCAAGTTGGATTTATCTGAAGACTTGTTAGTGCACTTGGTTCTGATATCCCTTCCGGCACATTTCAGTCAATTCAAGGTGAGCTATAACTGTCAAAAGGACTCATGGTCCCTTAATGAGCTCATCTCACACTGTGTCCAGGAAGAGGAAAGACTGAAGCATGAAAAGACAGAAAGTGCT
>NW_019238017.1:50488-50675 GCF_002742605.1 Olea europaea var. sylvestris | reverse complement strand
ACAGCATAAGGAACCAACTGAAGGCGGTTGTTTCTTCTGTGGAGCTGCAGGTCATAAGAAGAAGAATTGTACCAATTACCACGCATGGCGTGTAAAGAAAGGTACTCTTCTTCGTTTGGTTTGTTCTGAGGTTAATTTAACTTCGGTACCTAGACATACATGGTGGATAGATTCTGGTGCAACAACT
>NW_019238017.1:18719-49056 GCF_002742605.1 Olea europaea var. sylvestris | reverse complement strand
TAATGGCATTGGTAGCGCATTTCGATCTTGAGCTACATCAGATGGATGTTAAGACAGCGTTTCTCAATGGTGACATTGATGAAACAATTTATATGGTACAACCAGAAAACTTTGTATCGGACGATGCAAAGCAAATGGTTTGTAAATTAAAGAAATCCATCTATGGACTCAAACAGGCATCTCGTCAATGGTATTACAAGTTTCATCAGGTGATCATCTCATTTGGTTTTGAGATGAATTTGGTTGATGATTGTATATACCACAAGTTCAGTGGGAGCAAGTATATTTTTCTGGTTTTATATGTCGATGACATATTGCTTGCCAGCAACAATATAGGCTTATTGCACGAAACCAAGAGATTTCTAGCAAAGAATTTTGAGATGAAAGATCTTGGTGATGCCTCTTTTGTATTAGGAATTCAGATACACCGAGATCGTTCTCGAGGTATTCTTGAATTATCACAAAAGAGCTATATCGAAAGGGTACTGAAAAGATATGACATGCAAGATTGTAAACCATGTGATACTCCTGTGGCTAAAGGTGACAAGTTCAGCTTAAGTCAGTGCCCTAAAAATGACTTAGAAATTAAAGAAATGCAGAAGATTCCTTATTCCTCAGCTATAGGGAGTCTGATGTATACTCAGGTTTGTACGCCTCCGGATATAGCGTACATTGTTGGGATGCTAGGGAGATATTTAAGTAACCCGGGAATGGATCATTGGAAAGCAGCCAAACGGGTCATGCGGTATTTACAGAGAACAAAAGACTACATGCTTACATACAGGAGATCGGATCAGTTGGAGATCATCGGTTATTCTGATTCCGATTTCGCGGGATGCCAAGATAGTAGGAGATCCACTTCAGGCTATATTTACCTGCTTGCTGGAGGTGCTATTTCTTGGAAGAGTGCTAAGCAGACACTCATAGCTACTTTCACCACGGCAGCGGAGTTTATAGCGTGTTATGAGGCATCAAATCATGGAATATGGCTGCGTAATTTTGTCACTGGGCTGCGCATTGTGGACACTATAGAAAGACCACTTAAGATATTTTGTGACAATAAATTAGCAGTGTTGTATTCTAATAACAACAGGAGCTCGACAAAGTCAAAACACATAGAGATCAAGTTCCTTGCTGTTAAAGAAAGAGTTCAGAGTGGACAGGTGTCAATAGAGCATATTGGGACAAACTCCATGGTTGCGGATCCGCTTACTAAGGGATTGATACCCAAGGTCTTTCATGAGCACACTGCTCATATGGGTATAATGTCTCTTGAGGATATCTAGTTTCAGTGGGAGTTTGCATTTTTGCTTTTCATATTGGACACATGTACTGTTATTTTGGTTACGGTTTAAAGTTAAAGTTACTTTCAGTTATAAAGTTATTTGGTTAATTATCTCTGAACTTGTTTAAAATGATCTCACTAAGGTATTAAGGTGGACCAGTTGGAAATAGGCATGTTACAGATCACATTACATGTAATTTCCATGCTACACATCCATGCTTGGTCCATGTCATTCGGTTATATTGATATACGTGACCATTGATGGGTTTAGCTACGTGAAAGTAGCAAAAGCCGCTTTGATCCTATGTTGATATGATTGATGGACAGGATTGTTTGGGGATACATTCGGTAATGATAGCAAAATTCTGAGTACTCATAAGGTTATGTTTAATGCACAATTATAAGGTGACACATATAACCCAAGTGGGAGATTGTAAGAATTTTTAATTAAAGATGGGCTTGTATGTGCAAATAATTGTGTGTTAAATTATAGGCTATCGAATTCGGTCGAGCCCGATTAAAGTGATCTAATAAGGTTTCGATTTTGGGCTTTAATGTATCCAATTAAAGTATGGGTTTACATATGCGTAGAGACCGGGCCCAAGTCCTAATTCTATGATGGGCCGAAAATTAGGACAAACTGCATTCCCATATAAAGGAGAGGAAAAGGAGACTGCGTGTAGATTTGGAAGATCATACCACGAAATTCATATTGCATTAACCATGTCAGATTCAGGTATGCTTCCGTTTTAATTCTTATATTTCTCGATGATTTAACATGAAAGATCCAATAATTTAAAGTATTAAATTAATCTAACAGTTGGCGGGTTACAAAATGGTTGCGGCGATGGTGCGTTTTTGTTAGAATGGATCTGCATTTGTGACCTATTATATAGTTTATATGTGGGTAGAGGCGGTTCGTCGCTGGAGATCTAATACTGGTGGTGGTGGTGATTTTTGTTGGTAGCAGGGACGGATCCAGGATTGGATTCACGATCGGATTACAAAATTTCAAACCGAGCTACTACGTGGAAAAAAAAAATTTTACACATAAAAAACTGATTTTTTACCCAAAAAAAATAAAAAATACCTTAAAAAAAACTCTTGGACCTGGGAGGGGGCTACAGCCCAACCATCCCCCCCTATATCCGTCTCTGGTTGGTAGTGAATTGGATCTAGTGATGGTGTCTTTTGTTGGTAGTGGTGTTGTGGTATTGGTGCTATTATGGTAGTGACGCGGTGAAGGTGGTCACAAGTGGTTTTAATTGCAGTGACGATGGTATGTTATCCACTATTTGGTGTATGTTACCAATTATTTGGTAATCTATGATCAAGTATTTAATTGTGACTTAAAAATTTGCTAATATGTGATTGAAAAATAATTTGTAAGTAATTAATTTGAAAATTTGCGATCGACAAGTGAATTATGATATATAATGTTTTGATTTGTGGTCGATGAAATAATTTGTGACAAATTAATTTACTAATATGTGACGTTGTGGCCTATAAGTATGAATCTATAACCATGAATTGCATAATTATGGTCATAATATATTTAATTAAAAATTAATAAATACCTGATTTTTTAATTTTGAAACTTAAAATTTGAAAATTGAATTGTCCATACTTAACACATGACCTGTAAATTTTTCCCCCATTTATAAACTCAAATCACTTTTCATTTACACATCTTAAGTACCCCACAAATAAATATCAATTAAAATTTCCTTTCATCACTTGCACGTTTTCTATTACAGTATAGCATGAAACACTTAGGGTGTGTTTAATTACATTTACTTTCCATGGAAAATATCAATTTTCCACCCAAATTCCTCGTTGAAGTGTTTGATTGCTATTTTTTTCCATGGAAAACATTTTCCAACTTTTGAAAATATACCTAATTTTTCTTGTTTTTAAGGAAAACATTTTCCTTGGGTAGGGGTAGTTTTTATTTTCCACAAAAAATGAAAAACATTTTCTTTTCTAGGTGATATTTTTCATGTCAATTAAACACACTCTAATAGAATAATCTGCTAATCCTATTTCCTTTAATTCCATCCCTCCTAATCTTAACAGCTACCACACGCACCCTAAATTCACGAGTATTACCTATTTATCTACCATCCATTTCTATTTATTTATAAATTACACCATTTATAAACATTTTCTGTACGTGCTCCAAATGTTATAGAGCCTTGAAAGAGTTTAAAGTATGTGAAACATTAAGCAGCCGCATTTTTAAATACAAAATAATATTTACAATGTAAAAACACTTCAAATTAATAAACCCCCTAAATTAATACTCAATGGTGGGATATTAATTTAGAATGATTTTACTGTAATATCTATAATTCCAAGTATAAGTCTTTATTGAAATAAAGAAAATTGCGAAAAAGGGAAAATAATTATATCCATTCTTTAAACAGGGAAAAAAAACAGTGAAAATAATATCATAGATCGGTCAAGATTAGTGATGACAAGACGATAACATAAGCTATGAATAAGAAGATTGCTATCTGAAGGAAGAATTTCGGATTCTCTCTCATATTTGGAGACGTAACAGCCCTGTAATATAGAAATTAGCCATTTTAGCGAACTTACAAGGTATTAATATACGAACAGAACAATAAAATACAGCTGATTCCAAGAACAAGAGCATGATTAGCTAAGCTTAAAAATTGTAAAAGCTGCAAGTAAGTTCTTCTCAAAACATGTTCGGAGAGCTTAACTTTTTCTACTTCAATATAGAGAAGAGTGTTTATTCATTAAACTACTTTATCTGGTTCAACTTTGAGCAATAGAAAATTTTAAAACTTATGAGCGAACTTTTTAAGCATAGCCAAACATGCTCCAGTATGGGTACGGGAGGTTACCTTGCAACACGCTGAGAAAGGCGATGGAAGGCCATACTTTGGATGAAGACAATACCAGGTCCAGTTAGGACAGCAGTCACTAGATTGTCTCCCTGCAGGTCAGAAAAATAGTTAAAGTACTATTACAAAACTTAAAGAGAGTATCATATGACATTAGAAATGGTTTGAGAAACTTGCAATATCAACGGATGTTAAATTATTTTGAGTCCGACGGATAGCAAATGAGTGAAGACGACATCAGATAAAAAATTGAAAAATAAATAGTTCGTGTTGAGCATTAATTTTGTTGTATTATAGTTTTACGGGAAGATGATGGAAAGAAGCCAAAGACGGCATATACAACTTTTTTGCAAGATTAAAACTAAACAACAAATTATGTGGACAAAATCGATATAAATAACAGGCAAGTTGAACATATATACGAGTAAAAGAAATGCAAGAAGACCACGGAATATGGACAAGTAAAATATCATGGCTTTTGATAGGGAGTCTCCATAGTCACACTGCTAGATTGAAGTTCCAAATGCTTGGCAGTTCTTTTAGCTCCTGAGAGCCCAATAACTAAGATCTACCAGAGACACAGAGGCATGCACCGCTTGGCAAACAACGAAGCTGCTAAATTTGTGTTAACAAAAACAACAAAGGAGAAATTTATTGTCAATAACCTTGGGGCTGGCTACAGCATTTTTCTCTAATTGAATAAACAACCACCGTAGGTCGCATTAGTTTTGACCTAATTCTCCCTCTACCAACCAAAAATATGCAATACTACATAGGATAAATAAATTTGGGCACTGAATGGATTCTAGGCTTTTGGTCACAGCTCTCCCTCTCCTAACCAAAAATGCGCAAATACTGTAGGAAAAATAAAATTGGGCATTGGAAAGGATTCCAGAAAGCATATTCAATTCGAGGAAAAGGCAAAATAAGTGCAATAAATTCCAGCAGCTACAGTAAGAAGGTGTCACACAATCATGTATGAAGCTGAAGCTCGTTATCCTAAAAGACAAATCCAACATATTAGCACTATTTTTCAACCAAGCTCACTATCGTTTAACTTAATGTGATTATTATTGTGATGTGGATACGACTCAAATTCTTCTTGAAATACAACTCCAAGCCTCCATATGGGAAGAATTTATAAATGAAGGAAATGAGTGGTGGATAAGTGGAAATTATTGGTTGGTCCCATTTGAATGTGTGGTTCAAAATGAAGTTTGACCGAGCATAAATGGATTTATAAAATTTTCCAAACAGAGGCTAAAGCTGTCATCTTTGGTTCATGCTAATCAATATCACAGCAGTCTACAGCCCGCAAAAGGAGAGGTGACGGAGAACCCAAATCACAGATATGCTTCACTTCTCTCAAAAGTATTTACAGCATTAGGAAGCCAAATGTATATCAAGCGAGGTAGATCTCTGTTTTAGGGTACAATTAATTGTCGAAAACCACAGAATGGAAGCTACCTGAACAGTTCTACAGATATTTGGGGAGGTTTGCACCTTTCGAATCTTATGATGCAACTTCAAGCTAGGAGTGTGATGCATCAAGTTTTTTCCTTTACACTTCTAATTAGACACATTAAAATGTGTACGATGCATCGTGTTTTTAATATGCACATTTAAACGTGTACCCAGACTTCCAAAACAGAGTATATTTAAAGTCAACCCAAACAATATTACCCCCAATCCCACACCCCTTCACCTATTAAAAGAAACCAAGAACAGCCCAAATGGGCTTGCCCTCTGTTGCAAAGACATTTCAATTAGGATAGTATATCCGTGTCGAACACATGTCAGATACCGATACTCTTTGAACACTCTGTCATGATCATTTTTTCCTTTTTTATTAGAAATATTATATATTTTGATTCAAAGTTATTAGATAACAAATATGCATTCATATTTAAAAGATTTCAATTAAAAAAATTAACTAGTATAAAATTAATTTATACCATATAAATTAAGAATTTTAACGAATTTAATCAACGTGTCATGTCAATAGTTTTTTTAAAAATCGGGTGTCGGTGTATTCAACACGATACCTGTATCCGTATCGGTACAGCATAGGACTTGCCTATTTGATAAATAAATCTTTACTTAACGAATATCCATAAGATATTCTTTAAAACATACTATATTGCACTTCTCATTTAGGCCTCTATGAACGAATAAAATCAGCCTTATAATTCTTTGTTTTTCCCTGACCAGAATTGAAAATTTTCATTCAAACTTGAGGGAAGTCCAGATACCTCTCCTAATCATATAACCCAAATCCCAACACAACAGACCGAATTATTAGCACCTTCAAAGCATATTTCATGGGCTGACCATGACCTGATGCATCATTTACAAAGTTTGACATACAACTAAAACTAGAATTTACAAATGGAAGGATGCCCGTGAAATAGTTATAAACTAATAAGCAATCAAAATGTGTAGGTTGCAAGTCACAACAGGCAAATCAAATCAACTAAAACAATTATTTCTGGAGGGAAAATAACGAAAGGACAACTCACCCCAAATACCACCCTTCTCATGGGACCATTATATTTGATTTGCACATTGACTGATGCTGATAATGCAACAATGTTGGACACATCAACAGCAAGTAATTCACCGACTTCGAGATTTTTCTGTACAACTAACAAAACAAAAGATAGCAAAGAAAAATCATCACTATAGGTGTTATATGATTAAGCTAGAAAATGACCACAATGTGAATCAGAGTGACCTAGCAAAGTTGACTTATTTTTTCCCATTATTTGAATATATAATTGATGGGTACCATTATCTCATTAGTTTATCCACCTTTCAATCAAAGAAACACCAATTATTATTTGACCAAATCAAGGCCTCACAAAGTCCTTACTAATATATAAGCCTTTTGATCAAGAGAACAACAATTATTGTTTGACCAAATCAAGACCTTAAATGAAAATGTTAAGTTCATCATAAATCAAACTATATTTTGAAAAATTTCATCTTCATTAAAATATGATCTTTATGCCTACTATTCTACTTAGTAATTGAGTCACGAGTCAAATGCAAGTTTTACCAAGCAGTGCATTTCTCTTTTCTGTCACTGAACTCATGAGCACCTAAACTACATGCAGGACAGGATTTTGTTTCTGAATAACTACAGGCCTTTGAAAGTTTATTGATACCAACATCAATTTTATAACTGACTCTCTCATTTCAGATCTTACTGTAATCACTTAACTATCTTCATTTTGGGTTTTGATGATGGGAGTGGGGTGGTGGAACCATAAATTTTTTGTTCCTGTTTATTGTGGGTCTCTTTCATTCGGTTCCCTAAATACATTAAGAAAAGTTTGGATCCTTCGCATAAAGATAATCTATTTGATTGTTTATTATATCTGAATGAAAGTTATATTTTCAATATGGCATAATTGTTTTCTTATTGGGGCCATTTGAGCATTTGATGTTGCAATCATATTTTTCTGCAAAATAACCTATAATACTAGTCCCTTGTGCTCATCATTCTGCACAATTAATTGAAGTTTTTGAGGATGAGTTACATAAGGTGTTGCTTTTTGTAGTTAAATGTTGCTACTTGATTAAAAGGATAGATCATTTCCTTTGATTATATCATATTTTTGAGGATGATTTGCTGATTCAATTGTTGTCATATGATCAATTTCGATATTTAATTCATAAGATAGATTGTCCACCCTTGGTATGGGTTGAGCAATATGTTGTTGTCAAAGGTTCAGTTCAGACACTTGGTAAGACAAATGATCGACCTCCTTGGAGTATAAAGTTTTAGTCTACCTTGCCAGACTCGAGTTCTCTTAGTCGAAAAGAAATGATATAGATAGAGTTACAAGTGAATTATGGTTTTAAAATGAACTTTTATTCAAAGTATATTTGATTTAATTAAATTAGATAATTTTAATAATTCGATAAAGTTATAGTTTATTAGAAATTCGCTTGATTTTAGATTAGTTGCTGCTCTGTATATTGATGGCTTATTCGTTGTAATAAATACCATTGAATATATAAATAAAATTTAATTTCCTCTTGCCCTCAATTCTTCTCCTGTTTGACCCCCTTTTTTCTCATTCCTTTTCGTGTTCATTGTCAAATTAATCTCATGCGTCACCTAATCTAAGAATATGACCATGTTTGACATCCTTAAAATTTTTAAAAATGCAAATATTAATAGTATTTTTTGAAGAATGTGTAGTTAAGAAGTAGAGAAAATTTTGGGACTATTACTGTTTATATCTTATTTATAACTGGATTGTCCTATGTTATTATGAGTTACATTTAGTAAACAAAACATACCAGATCCACCACCAACTAAAAATGCAAGGCCTTGGCCAGATATTTTCTGCCTCAAGAATCCCTGCAAATATAATTAATTTACAATCAAATATGGCCCACTACATTTATACCACAATACATATAACCAATGAGCTTAGCGTACAAAAGGTGCATCTCCTAATCTCACCTCAACATTATTAAGAACATTGCGTGCCCTCTGATCAATGCTGTTGTTGACTTTGACATCATGAATTGAGCAAAGAAACGCATCTGGCTACAAATAATATTAGAAAAGTCATAATCTATCCAGAAAATGATGGCTTACAGGAAAAGGGGAGAAGTGGGAAGAAACAAGAAAAAATTCTCAAATGTTGAGCATGTTATTCACCAATGACCTATACCTGGCATAACATTTGACCGCCAAATATTGCCAAATCAATCTGCACAAAAAATGCAAGCGACTAGCATAAAATCAGGAACTTTTGGAATTATGTACTACGATGGAATTGCTTAATAAACCAATAGTAGGGGACAAAACTGCAAACCGGGAGAATTCTTGCTAGAGTGGGTGCAGCAATTCCCACAAATCCATCAGTTGAACCTGTGTTGTGTAGAACTATGCTTGTCACACTCTTTCCAAAAAGCCACTGCCACACTCCGGCTTCATTTTCGGGTGCATAAACATTTTCCATTTGGATAAATTCAGACATGTAGCACATTGAACCTATAAAATATTTATGCACGGAACAACGTCGAAAAAGAATTGTCAATTGATGTTGCCAAAAAAAAGGATTGAAAGAAGATCAATCAAAACTATTATGAGGTCAGATGATCTAAGGTCAATACTGGAATTATAACCCCAATTTAGACATATAATAGTTGATTACTTTTCAAAAAAAAAAAAATTAAAACTAAAAATTAAAAATTAAAAAAGTAGGCATATCATAGTTGAAACACAAGACTTAGCTAAACTTGAAATTAGACAAACTTCATTAATGAGCCAAACTATAGAAACTTTATGTTCAGCTTATTTGTGCTTGTCATAATAAGAAGATGAAGCTCTTAATGCCTTATCCATAGAAAAGTGTTGGGTCTCCTTCATGTTGATAGTTCGTTTTACCATTAACTTTTAACTTTGTTGCTTGTGAGGATTGGAATCTGGATTTGTTAGAGAGGAGATAACTCCATGTTGTGTATAAAATGTCCCCTGAAGTCAGTCAAAGTTGCCTTTGGCGGTGCTTTGGCCTGGCCCCCTCTAAAGTTGTACTTTGCAACCAATCAACAGTGAAAAGGACTATGATAGACTGCAATGTTTAATGGAGAGACCCAGAAAGGACAACAGGATACCTGATTTGAAGATGAGGAATTTTGAGCATCTAATTGGGATTTGGACATTCTGCTAAATGTAAGTGGGAATGGGATGTTTGACTGCATAAAGAATATTAAAAAAGAGATCGAGAAAAAATAGATACATGGTACAATCCTTTGAGGTACAAAGCCCATTGAGTTTTAACTATAACTGTTCCCAGGAGTACCCCCACCTCCACTCCCAATAAAAAAGAAAGAAAAGAAAACACTCTTCCAAATTCTGAACAATCTGTCAATAATTGACAAAAGGTCGAAATTCCATCATGGAGAAATGATAGATAATAATTATGTTAAAGCATAGTCAGGACAGAATGAGCACTACAAGAGGTGGTGAATTACTAGGAATGAAACTGATCTTGAAAAGGATATACGGGCAAGAAAGGAAGCCAAACGGCTACTAAAGAGGTGAAATCAATAGCCTATGACAAAATTTATGAATACCTAGAGATTGAAGAAAAGAGTGTGATATGTGGGTTAGATAAACACAATGTCTAACTATGCTAAATAGGGAGGCGTAAACCTCAATACAAACCAATAAATAATTCAAAAATTTGTACAAATTATACTTACGATGAACTATAACATCTAAGAAATCCATGATAAAACATTTCAAAGATTAAGTCTATTTCACAAATTGAAACATAATAAGGATTAATGAAATAGCAAATATTAAGTTATTATAGTAGTACAATCCACGAATAAATTTAAAGACTAAAACAAATGAAACAAATGAACACCTATTTAGTTTTTTACTTGCCTTGACTTTAGAAGGGAGAAAAAGAAAAAGAAGAAACAAAACAGAAATGCAGATGCATCAACAAGAAGAAAGTTACATATGATAGATCTCCTATCACCTGTCATTTGTTGCCTAAAAGTTTTAGTGTCACTTGGGAACAGATCACACTTCAATTGTACAACCAGAGGGCCATGGCACACAAAAAACTTTCCTTTTTTCTTCTTTAATTTTCAGTTGCTTTCTTTGGATTGGGTTTAAAATAATTAAAATCAATAATTCTAGGTTAGAAAAAAAAAAAAAAACCCTAAAAATTGAGAGGGGTAAAACATAACAGAAAGAGAAAGATTAAGGAGCGTGTGCCCAGGACTAGGTGCCATCTATATACTTATGCCTCGAAGCATGAGCCTCATGAGCACAACGTAAGTCATGACGAACAGATTTTAAAGAGCTAGGTTTTAGACTCCTAATAAATTCCTCACACAAGTCACACCTATTGCGGACACCTCAAGAACTTTTGAAAATACTAGGTAAACTTAAGGAGTAGAAAACTAAGGACCTTTCAAATGTAAATTTTTCATCAAGGACAAATACTCAGAGTTTTGGTAAGGGGAGAAGACATTAAAGGCTAGTGAACTTGCTATTTGAAGATATTTTAGCCTAGGTAGTAGCAGCAGGAGAAGCTATTACCTTAGAAATTTCAGGGTATTTTGTTCTTCAATATAACTAGGATTGCAAATGTGAAAGAAGCCCTCAAATTAAGATGAAACTTGGTAACCATTTCGGGCCAGATGGTGGTATTCTTATTAAAGATTGGAACATGTTGAAGAAGTTGGTACATCTTGGTCAACTAGTTATTACAAAAAATTCAGTAGGAAGGAGCATATAAGTCACAGTTATAAAAATAAAGGGCATATTTAGAATTGTGGAAATTATTGTGGCATTAAGTAACAAATGAAACTTTTGGATGGGCAAATTGACAAACAACTTGAGATTGAATAATATTCAGTCTCATTTTGAATTTTGAATTGATGCCAGAGAGTATAAGTTGCTTTCGCTGGAGATTATCTATGTTTTATTCCCCTTTGTTATTGTGTAAACAAGGTAGAATTAGCTGATCTCTCATGTTTGCAAAGGAAAAAATACCAAAAAAATTTGAAGCACATATATAGTCAAAACTTGCTTTTAGGAAGCCAAAACTTGAGAACGCCCAAAAATAGACAAGCACCCTCCTACTATAAGAGGAAAGGGGGAACAGGCGTAGAAGGCTTGCAGTTTTCCAGGTAAAAATCTCGGTTTACTTTAAGTGAAATAGGCAATCAACAAAAGTCAATCAAGGCAAAGTTTTAATCATCAGTGTCAACCAGTATATAGTTGCAATGATATCTTACCAGGCTTCGCAACCACCTTCTCCTGTGGCTTCAACATTATCTAGAAAGGAAAAAAGGAGAGCAAAACATCAATTAGGTGCAACATAGAATTCCCTCTTGCAACCAAAATAAAAAAGTTAATTCATTGAATGAAAGTACCTGAACAATCTGAGCTTCACTACCTAAAATCTGAAAAGGAGTCACAGCGTCTTGTGGGCTCTACAACAAAAACCAAAAAACTAATGTCATTGAAAAAGAATGATACCTATATATAACCAAAGCATCTCCTCATATAACTCCCAAATGAACACAAAAATGCAAGATGCCCAGTCCAGAAAAGAAAAGACATCTGGTCATAGAATTCAGTACAAAAATTGCTTATGACTTCTTCAGGCCTAAAGGTTCTTTCAAAACTTGGGGAGCTGAAATATGGAAGCCGTGTATCACCCCGAAGCACTCTTTCTTGCTTTGGTTAGGAGTTCAATCTAAACTCTTAACTAAGGATAAGTTGCACTTCTTGGACATCGATATGAATTGTGTTTTTTGTGCTCATTCGGAGGAGACTTGTGAGCATCTTTTCTTTAAATGTTCCTTCACTTCTTCATTATGGGGGAATGTTAGGAGTAGGCTTGGCATTAGGAGATCTATGTCAACTATTGCTAGTGCTTTAAAATGGTTGAAAAAGGAGGCTCGTGAAACAACATGGCAAAGTAAAGTGAAGAGGATTGCTCTTGCCACCACGGTTTACTATATTTGGTTGACACGGAATAGGAAGATTTTTGAAGATCTCAATCCCGACTTGGATAGCATTGTAAGACGGATCAAGACACACGTATACAAGGTTATGTTCACCTCGTATCCGGATGTCTTGATCCATTTCGAGTCTTTAGCATTGGGACATTGAGTTTTTATGTACTCCACTTGTTTGTATCTCCTGGCTAGGCCCGGAATATTTCATTATTATTTGCCCCTTACGTTTGCCCGGGTATGCCCGGAGTAGTTGTTTATGTTTATGGACATTGATTCGCCCGGGTATGCCCGGTGTACTTGTATTTGATTTTGGACATTGTCTCGCCCGGGTATGCCCGGTGTATTTGTACATGGTACATTTTTGATCAATATATTCACATTTACCGATAAAAAAAAAAAAGATTGATGTAAACTATGCAATAATCTCTTGTGATACACCAAAGAAAGAAATGAATTTGGTCTATGCCTCATCAATGCTCTCAGTTTCTAATTACCTATAAGCATGCTTGACATGCTACCCCACTCAAAAGGATATTAGACGATACTAATCTTCCCAGAGTCCCATTTTAACGAATTGGAATGAGTAGCTCTTTTTTCCAAATTTATCAAAGATGACCCTGATAAACTAGGAAACAGATATAGTGGAACGTTTAATCAGATACATGTAAATTGGACAACCAGGACTGTGAACGTTGTTATGGGACAGATCTATTATCAATCCTCATTTCCTACATTGGATATTGTTATTGGTATCTTATTTGCATGATCTGTAATCAATATGGTAGAACCCAGATCAAATTGCATATACTAGAAGTCTAGAACTCAGAAGGGGAAAGACAAATGGAGCGTACATTTGAAGTGCCTGAGGCGTGACCACACTAAGTAGCAAAAAAAAAAAGTGTGAGCTTCGAGGCTCTTCCCTCTTAATGAAGCTCACAGTTAAGGTGTGAGTTGGGGAATACTCAGGCGCTATTTAAGAAATGGCATTAAAAAATTTTATCCTAAGTAACAGACTTCTGTCTCTGAAATGGACACTATTTCTCCAAGAGCACCCTGAATTGTACTATTGAAATTGTGCTCTAAAGATTGGGGTTCAAAGCAGAAAGTTTACATGTATTGGAAAAGGTAGTTATCTTCCCCTGAAAGTTGTCATGACCAAAAATAGAGGAAAATAGAGTAATTCTATAAATAAACATGCGTGTCGTCCCAACTCTTAAACATGTCGTCATGCCAGCACGTCCATGCTTTCTTTAGGTGCATGGATGAGACATGGATTCTAACCAGCTGCAAATTTATGACTTGAGCTCATCTCCGGCACCTCCCTTAAATCAATTTATTGCGTGTAGTGAGTGATCAGAACATTTTTCTCCCACCAATAATTATATTCGTTTTCTTCCCATCAAGTTCACTTTCCCACATATACTAAATGCAACCACTTAACTACCATCACAATGCCGTTACTAAGCTTAAATGGCATGTCACTATTTGATCCTGCACACAATCAACAATCATATCCACACATACAGAATTAAAGCAGAAGCTACAACACTAGTGATATAGCCATCATCTATATTATGCATTTGCCCAAAATCACAAAATTCACAGGGAATCATTACCATATCATGGAACAGGGAAATAAAAAAATCGAAAACCCTAAAATGAATTTGAACTGGAATCATATATATAAAGTACCTGATAGACAAAGGGTTGAAAAGGTGCGGAAAAGAAAGGAGCCGCCATTCTGACAAAAAGGGGGATCGGAGCTCAAAATTTGCAGATCAAAGTAATACCCTTTTTTTTTCAGTTCTAATTGAATGTTGAAATAGCTGTAGGCGTCGAAATATTGATAGAAAGTGAGTGATTTTTTGTTGGTCTGCAGTACTATGCAAAATTTCACTGCGATCCCAAATTTGTCAGTGTCGATATTTTCATTAAAAATAACAAACACGGAAAGAGGTTACGGATTTACCGACGTCAAAGCAATCGATGTCGAGCGCTGGTCGGAATCTACATCAGCAATATACTGACATGGCTATATCCTATTGGATGGAGCCTTCTTGTAAACGTTGCACCTCTTAGAAACAGCTCTACAATAATTTTTGGGATAACCCCCAAACCTTTTAAATGTTCGCAGACTTTTCTCCAATCTTTGATTTATTGCTATCATCACTTCTAACCTTTTCAAACATTGCAGATGAAGTCCCAAATGATGGAAAACATCCAATTTACCGTTAATTGACACAAAAAATAGAGGTTGACAGCATTTTTAATATTCCTATAAAGGGAAAATAGTAACTTTCTAATTACAAAATTAAATAATTTCATAATTAATTCATTAAATTAAAAAGGGGCCCCAACCGACCCATCTCCAGCCCTAACCAATCCTTCCAAACCCCATTTTTGCCACCTCCTCAACAGCAGCCGTCGTCGCCAAAGTCCTAGGCGAAGATGTTTTCGACGGAGCTTTGATCGAGGGCCTTCTGTCCACACATATCTTCCTCCTTGAGCGCCCCTTCTTTTCTCCCTACTCGTACAACGACGACCAAATCTCTAACCCAAACCCCAGCTCTTCCTCCTCCTCCTCCATCTATCATGGCCTTCTTCATGAATGAGATGTTCACAGAAAATTGTCCATGGGCTCAGGTAAAGGTTCCAAAATCTAAATTAAATATCTACGATCAAAAGTGGGGACTAAACAAGACCAAACATGAAACTTAAATTAGACTCGTTCAAATTCAAATCAACTGAAAGTGAATGTGTCTGGCCTTACTACAATGGGAACAAATTCAACCTTGTCGCCAAGTTGAATTGACCATTCGAATGTATTGTTGTTTTTGATTTGACTATTCGTGCACATAATTACATAATTAATTGGCCATAATGAGATGGAGGTGGTGGTGGAAGTGGTGGTGGCATTGGTCGGGTGGACTTTGGATTTGAGGTAGAGATGGGTGAGGAGACAGGAAGAAGATGACAGTTCGCATGTGTGTGTGTGTTTTTTTCTTTTTTATTTCATATTTCTAATTTTTTAATTAATTAATTTATTTAATGTGATAAAAAATAGAAAGTGACTCTTTTATCTCTTTCTAAAATTTTAGAAATGTGATCAAAGTTAAATTTTTGGTCAACGTCCAGAAGGACTTCACCTACAACGTTTGGAAATGTTAGAGGTGATAGTTGTAACAAATTAAAGATTTGAGGAAAGTCTGCTAACATTCAAAAGATTTGGAGCGTGTGCTAGAATTATCTCATAATTTTTTAATTGGATAAGTTGCAAATTTCGCCCCAAACCATTACCGTGTATTATTTAATTGAGACTTTTAATGACTTTTGATATTTTAAAAATTTACAAATATTCAATATTGAATTTTTGAGACTCTTTAAAGATATTGATGTATTCAATTGAGACAGTTTCTAAAAATTATGGTATATTTGTGACGTCCCAATTTTCTATAAACTCTAGGACGTTACGAAAAACTAATTTTTTTTTATTTTAAGTGCAGAACTATAAAAATAAAATTATTTATTAAACAAATAACTGCAACATTTAATAATCAAAATTTAAAACATAAAAATTGTATCTAGACATAACATAACCTTCTCGCTAATTCAAATAACACGTTTGAAACAAAATTAAACTAATTGGTAAATATAAAGATGACAAACTTATTTCTTTTTCTTTTCATTTGATCTACTTAGCAGCCCGCATCACCATTCCACACCGTTTCAATCGACCCGAACTAACCTGTAAAAATTTGTAAGAGTGAGCATTCGAAAACACATAGTAAGATACGTGCAGTTTCCATATACAAATATATAATAATAAAAATTACAATTCATACTATATGATCTTATGGAGTATATCGGTGACCAAGTGACACACCCATCTTAGGTCCTCTTATAATCTTGTAGAATTTCATATCTCTTTAAAAAATGTCTACTGGCAATCGATGCATTTTTTATTGGATATAAACGCATAAGGAAACAAAAACATATGCACCTAAAGTATCTTACATCGTTTATTTAAGAGTTGTAAAATAATTTCTTGTCTTCTAGTTCGCAAAAGTACCACTCTCTCTCTCTTTTTCTCTTACGTGTGTATAACTTTTGGTGTGTGAATTATGGAATCCATGTATGGTATTTATAGTAATAAAAAGTTGTTGAGTTATACTAGAAAACATGTACCCTATTGGATAAAACCTAGTTTTGGATTATTTTATAATAACAATATATAGCTATCCAAATAGGATGCTAGCTATCACATCAAATTCGAAATAGATTAATATTAATCTAAAAATTAAAATTCAATTCCCACTTTACATGTTTTTGGAGAGAGAAAATGAATTGATTTATAAATAGGATAAAATTCTATTTATCCTATTTTCTTTTAATTGGGTCTAGCTTAATGCGTTCTTATCCAAAATAACTTTTTCTCGAGTCAAAAACTTCTAATTAATTACGAGCTATCCATCGAGTACAATATTGATATACTTATAATTTCTCTATCAAAATCTAATTTATTTGACCTAGATAAAATAGGAATTCTATAGTAAACAAAATAAATAAATAAAAATTTTATAAATTTTTTTTTGTTGCTACAATCTACCCTTCTTAGGAGAATTTCGTCCTCGAAATTTACCTGTGTTAGGATCTTCCGTGTCTGTCCTTAGGCTAAAGTAAAAACTATGACATTTCCCTTCCTTTCTGGCTCGTCATTCTTCTTCAAAAGGTCCTCTTTGCAGTTTTTGAAAATATGCCCAGTTTTACCGCATCTATAGCACACATGCTTCCTATACAGACATTCACCCCTATGCATTCTCTTGCACTTTGGACAAGGTAGGACAACTTGTCCAAGACCTAGTTCGAAATTAGCCTTCTTGTTCGATCTTTCTCTTTTCTCTTCGTTGGACCCATTCCATTTCCTTTTTCCTGAAGACTCGGCCCCTTGCTGGGGAGTTTGGTCTATTTCCAACCTATGTGAGATTGCTTGGGCAATCTACAGTACTCGACTATAGGTGGTGAATTGGTGGGATGCCAGTATTCCACCAATCTCAGGACGCAATCCCAGTTCGAACCTCCTTACTTTCTTTGCTTCGGTGTCCACTAGGTGTAGTGCATACCTCGATAGTTGTTCGAATTTTCTCTCACAATCCTTAAGCTTCGTTTTTCCCTGTTAAAGTTGAAGAAATTTTGTCTCCTTTTGATCTCTCAGAACTTGGGAAAAGTATTTTCCCATCACTTCGTTCTTAAATTGTGTTCACGTCAGAGCACGTTGTTGTGCTTCTATTCTAGTGCGAGATGGTGACTCCCACCAGTGGCCTGCAGCGTTAACCAACATGAATTCTGCACATAACACCTTTGGAGCATCAGTGCAAGATAGATGTTTGAAGATTCGGTCCATTCCTCTTATCCATTCTTCGGCCGCTAATGGGTCTGCCTTGCCATCGAATATTGGGGGTTTGTAGCGACGGAACTATTCCACAATTGAGCTGATGTTGTTAGTGTTTACACCATGGGGATCAGCCTGTGCTTGTTGCCTACCCAAGTCTTGTACTGCCCTTAGCAAATTCCTGATGATCGTAGCTTGATTTTGTTGTTGTCTCGACATTTTCTTAACACAAATAAAATTTTAATTTAGGAATATTTAATAAAACAACCTAATTTTTTTAATAATCTTTGTAATAACGAAAAACTTTAAAAATATAAATTTCCGAATTCTTACATATAGTAATGTGCCCTTCAAAATCAAATAAATAATTAAACAATTAAACTTTTCCTAAGTAAATAAATAACACTTAGTTCTAATCTCTGTGAGTCCTAAAAAAAATCTTCTTTTATGGCATCTCATCATCCGAAGTAATGCATGACTCTGACTCGAAATCTGCAACCAAATCAACAAAATTTTGTGGTTGGATTTCTTGCTCATGATCTTTTGGTTCTAGTTCGATATCTTTCTCTAGGTCCTCTTCCGGGTCCTCCTCTAGCTCTGGTTCGGGTTTGAACATTGGTGCTTGTTGTCTGTGATTCCATAGAATTATGATATTTTCACAGTATCATTTAAAATCAATCTTATCACAATCTTTTTCCAAATATAACTCATAATCCATATCCCTCATGAAGTAAGTCACGTCTCTCCATTGAGGTCGCATAGTGCTTATAAGGTGGTATATCGAGAAGACTGTCCCTTCATTATATCCGAATGATCTTGCTCGCTCCCACTTATAAAGGAAATCTTTAACAAGTTCAACAAAAGTTCGCTCTCGTCTTACTTCATAGTTTATGTAGTTCTCAATGGCCATTTCAGCACGTTGGAGGTATGTTGGGTTATTCCTAGTCATCCTAATCACGTGACAAGTATAATTTCAATTATGTTTAATCTTGCATTATCAATATTATTTTTATTCTCAGTGCATGTACGGTATTCTAGTAAGATGTAAAAATGACAAATATATTATGAGAGGTGAACGTGCTTATACATTTCATGTAGAAATATGACTCATTACCATGCTAGAAATTAAGAATGAAACGAATTTATTTCATACCTGGGATCAACTGGAGAGTAGTCGAATGGTGAGCGCCACATGCTAAGTGTTCTTATAACATTTTTTGTTTCAAAAAATTTATATTATCCTTTAAACTCTCTATTTTCTTCCTCTTTTTTTTTTTTTTTAAATAATTGACTATAATTATTTATGAATTTCTTAGAATAGAAAAAGTCAAGAAATAAAGGTTCCTAATAGCAGTATCATTATTTAAAATCACGTTATAAATGGTTATTTAAACACAAACATATAATACATACATATACATTATTGAAAATAAAATCATAGTAATAACACATAAGTACTAATAGAGCTATATAACAACCACGTAGTATTTTAAGAAATTAACTTATATTATAAAAATTAATATTTACTTAAATGTAATTGGGCTAACATTTGAAAGATTGGTTTCAAAGTATGTATACAATTACATATTAATTAAGGCATATTTTTTAATAAGATTTTCTCAAAATAGAAGTTTCAAATTTTTGAATTTTCTTAAATTTGGAATTGTCCAAAATATTGTCTTTCATCTTGTCGATTTGAATAACGCACAATTAAAAGGCTTCCAGATGATGATAGGGGTCACAGCCGGACCGCTTAAATCACAAACTCTTCTTAGACAGTTTAGATCTTTTTAACAAAACCTTTCAATTTTGCAATTACGCAATTCAACAAAATTCAAACAATAAATCGAACGTGAAATCTCTTAAAATATCAATTTTTCAAAGGTCCTTTTTTTTAAAAAAAATCCACAAAGGCTACATAAAAGTTTATAACATGTAAGATTTAAACCATAGGTATGAAACTATAACAATTTAAATTCTAAACTACTATTACTCGAAATCAATTTAAACAATAATTTATTCTTCAAAATAAAGAGATAAATGCATAATAAATGGATATTGATGTGAATGATAATCCAAACTACTACAAAATGAGACAAAATCTATAACAAAAAAAAAATTGCAATATTCAAAATATGTCACATCATAATTAAAATCCTAAAACTCTTTGCCATGTCATGAAGAACAATTATATATATATATATTTTTGTCTTTACTGTTCACTTGAACAGTAACTGTACTGTTACTGTTCACGTAACACTGTTCAATTTTTTTTTTTTCAAATTTTTTTTAAAATTTTTTTACCGTTCACGTGAACTAACGTGAATTGTTCCAGAATTTTTTTTTTCAAAAACAAGTCTACAGAAAAATCAAACCGTGCTCTGATACCAAGCTGCAACGTCCCAATTTTCTATAAACTCTGGAACGTTACGAAAACTTATTTTTCTTTATTTTAAGTGTGGAACTATAAAAATAAAATTCTTTATTAAACAAATAACTGCAACATTTAATAATCTAAATATAAAACATAAAAATTGTATCTAGGCATAATATAAACTCCTGACTAATTCAAATAACACGTTTGGAACAAAGTTAAACTAATTGGTAAATATAAAAACGACAAACTTATTTCTTTTTCTTTCCATTTGATCTACTTGGCGGCCCGCATTACCATTCCACACAGTTCCAATCGACCCGAACTAATTTGTAAAAAATTGTAAGAGTGAGTATTTGAAAACACCTAGTAAAATACGTGTAGTTTCCATATACAGATATATAACAATAAAAATTACAATTCATACCATATGATCTTATGGAGTACATCGGTGACCAAGCAACACACCCATCTTAGGTCCTCTTATAATCCCGTAGAATCTTATATCTCTTTAAAAAATGTCTACTGGCAATCCATGCATCTTTTATTGGACATAAACGCATAAGGAAACAAAAACACGTGCACCTAAAGTATCTTACCTCGTTTATTTAAGAGTTGCAAAATAGTTTTTTGTTTTCTAGTTCCCAAAAATACCCCCTCTCTCTCTTCTTATGTGTGTATAACTTTTGGTGTGTGAATTATGGAATCCATTTATGGTATTTATAGTAATAAAAAGTGGTTGAGTTATGCTAGAAAACATGTACCCTATTGGATTATTTTATAATAACAATTTATAGCTATCAAAATAGGATGTTAGCTATCACATCAAATTCAAAATAGATTAATATTAATCTAAAAATAAAATTCAATTCCCACTTTACACGTTTTTGGAGAGAGAAAATGAACTGATTTATAAATAGGATAAAATTCTATTTATCCTATTTTTTTTCAATTGGGTATAACTTAATGCGTTCTCATCCAAAATAACTTTTTTTAGAGTCAAAGATTTCTAATTTATTACTAGCTATCCATCGAGTACAATATTGATATACTTATAATTGCCTATCAAAATCTAATTTATTTGACCTAGATAAAATAGGAATTATGTAGTATACAAAATAAATACATTTTTTTTATCTATAATTTTTTTTTTGGGTTGCTACAATATTAATCAATAGGAATGTGTTTACAATATCAAGACTCAATACTCTCAATTGAATCTAAACTCTCAAGACTCAATGCACTCAATTGAATCTAAGTTCACAAGATGTTGTAGATTTGTTCTATCAAGATTTTCTCTCAAAACTCATGAAAATTCATTATTAATACAATGGACGATGTTTTGTAATTATAGAGACGCCCAAAAAATCCTAGTTGTAGACTAATAGGAGTCCAGAACGAGTTAAAATGAAAAAATCGGAGTTGCTCGGATAGCACTATTACTTGAGCGACGTGCTAGCAAAAAGTGGGCGACGGGTTGTCGCTCCAACGAAAGGCTAGTGACACTGCTTCTGCTCCAATTTCATCCCCTTTCACTCGAGCGTCCATCTAGCAATAAGCTGGAGAAAATGCGACGTATTTTGCACCCATTCCATAACTTGATCTCTCCAAGATCAACCCAACTACTACTCCTAACACTCCAAGAATTTGTGTCACACTACAACAATCTCCACCTTGAACAAATTCCAAATACAAGGAATTCAAGAATACACATCTCCAAGTAAACATGACTCTACCTCTTCTAAGCTCTAATGGGCTAAATCAATGATAAACACATACTAAGTTCAAGCAATGTTCAAACATAGCAATGGGAAGTAGTTTTGTCATCAGGTCAGGAGGACTCTTTTTGGTATCAGCTTTGCTCACCACAATGTCACAATGAGCAATTACTTCACGCACAAAATGGTACCTTACATTAATGTGCTTAGTCCTTTTATGGAACATCTGATCGTTAGCTAGAAATATAGTACTATGTCTATCACAATACACTGTATATATCTACAAGTCTTCACTGATTTTACCAATTAATCTCCTTAACCACATGACCTCCTTACAAGCTTCAGTAATGGCCATGTACTCTGCCTCTATGGTAGACAGAGTTACTGTATTTTACAAAGTAGCTTTCCAGCTAATAACACAGCCTCCAAGTGTAAGCGTATAATTGTGAGTGATCTCCTTTTGTTAAAATCACCTGCATAATTTGAATTCACATATTCGACGACTCCTTCTGAATTTCTTCCAAAATGCAAACAAGCATTTGTAGATTCTTTCAAGTATCTGAGGATCCACTGCACTGCTTTCCAATGTTCATTTACAATATTTGTCATGTATCTGCTAACTGCACCGACTGCATGTGCAAAATCAGATCTTGTACAAACTATAGTATATATCAGTGAACCAACTACACTGGAATAAGAAACCCTAGACATATACTCAATGTCTTCATTTGATTGCAGACACAAATCTGCTGATAATCTAAAATGTGCAGCTAAGAGTGCACTGACAACCTTTGCATTCTGCATATTGAATTTTCGGAGTACCTTTTCAATGTCAAGTAAAGTTTGTTAGCCTTTCTATCCCTTAAGACTTTCATTCCAAGAATTTTATTTTTTGTTCCCAAGCCTTTCATTTGGAATTCTTTACTCAGCTAAGACTTCACTTTTCTTACCTTTGCTTCATCTTTGGCTATTATAAGCATATCATCAACATACAACAACAAGTATGTAACTGATTCAATACTTTCCTTCCTAAAATACATACAACTATCAAAATTACACCTTTCAAAACCACGAGTAGTCAGGAATGAATCACACTGCTTATACCACCGCCTTGGTGACTACTTCAGTCCTACAAGGACTTGTTCAACAAGCACACAGTCTTCTTTTCCAGAAACTATGAACACTTCTGGCTATTGCATGTAGATGTTTTCCTCAAGTTCTCCATGTAAGAATTTTGTTTTGACATCCATCTGGTCAAACTCCAAATCATTCTTTGCCACAATCCCATACAAAGCCCGAATTGAATTGTGCTTTATAATTGAAGAGAACACATCTGTGAAACACCTGGAATCTAACTGTAACCCTTTACTGCCAACCTGACCTTAAGCATGGTATCTTGAATCCCTGACGTCCATTCTTTCTTTTTCTACACCCACTTATAGTGAACAACCATTTGTTCTTAGGCAATTTTATTAAGTTCCAAGTGCTGTTTTTATTCAAAGACTTCATTCCCTCCTGCATTGCAATCAACCATTTTCTAGAACCATTGTAACTGACTGCCTCTGAATATGTAGCAAGCTCTTCAGTGTAATCAATGTCTTCGGCCACATTCAAAGCATAAGCAACCAAATCTTCCTTTCTTTACCTCCGTGGAGATTTAATTTGTCCGCGAGGTTTGTTCTTTATAATCGAATATTGTGGTGCTGTTGGTGGTGTAGGTAAGGTAGGCAGAGTATTACTGTCTGTCTCCTCTGAACCAAACTGCTTTGTAACCTCTGACCATTCTTCGGGGTCAATTTCAACCTCCACCTGATTTGAATGATTCTACTTTCCAGACTTACCAAAATCTACAAGAGGTCTTCCACGAATCAAAGCAAGTTCATCAAATACTATATCTCTTCAAATCACCACTTTCTTCTCTTCTAGACACTATAGCTTATAACCCTTCACTCTTGATTTATACCCAAGAAAGATGCACTTTCTGGACCTAGGCTCCAATTTCTCATTATTTACATGAGCATACACAGGACAACCAAAGATCTTTAAATCAGTGTAACAAAAAGGTTTACCACACCATAACTCTTCTCGTGTTTTATTTTCAATGGCCGTTGAGGGTGAGCGATTGATTAGAAAACATTTTATTGTAGCAGCTTCAGCCCAAAAAGACTTAGGCAACCAATAATTTGAAAGCATAGAATGAACCTTTTCCATCAAGGTTCCATTAATCCATTCAGCCACACCGTTTTGTTGAGAAGTTTCGGGTACTCTCAAGGGTCTCAAGATGCCTTGAGCCCTATAGAAGCTATTGAATTCATCTAAAAAAAACTCCAACCCATTATCAGTGGGAGACATTTCACCTGCTTTCCAATTTTCTTTTTTACCAATATTTTCCACTTTTTGAAGGTTCCAAACACATCACTCTTCTATTTCAAGAATAATACCCAAACTTTTTTGGAATAATAATCAATTACTGTCATCAAGTAGTATGCATCTCCCCCTAGACGTACTCTAGCCGGCCCCAGAGATCTGAATCGATAAACTCAAGTGTTCCCTTCGTGTCATGTCTTCCCTTGAAGAATCTAACTTTTTTTTTTCCAAAAACATAGTGCTTACAAAATTCCATCTTACTGGTCTTCTGCCCATTAAGAAGCTCACTCTGCTCAACTTTGTCATTCATTTTTCACTCAGATGCCTAAGTCACATATGCTAAAGTTTTGTAACTACATCCTCAGTTAAAAAAGAAGTAGAAATTGTTGCATCTCCTGTAATAGTGGAACCTTACAAAACGTACAGCTGTGTCGAATTCTTATGTCCATTTATGACAACATGAGCACCCAAGCTCACCTTCAGAACTTTACCTTCGCCAATGTACTTGTAACTTTTTGAGTCAAGAGAACTCAAAGATATAAGATTCCACTTCAGTTTTGGAACATGCCTGACATCAGAAAGTGTTCTGACAATCCTATCGAACATTTTAATCCTGATAGTACCAACTTCGACGACTTTGTGAGGCGTATTGTTTCCCATAATCACTGCACCTTTCGAAACTCCTTCATATGTAGTGATCCAGTCCCTATTTGAACACATATGAAAGGTATATGTCGAATCCAAGACCCATTCCTCACAAAGTTTGGATCTCATATCAGAGATCACAAGAAGCTCTCATTCACTTTGCTCATTTTCCACAATGTCAGCCTTCATTGAATCAATAGGGTATTTTCCATTATCGTAGGTATCCGCAGCTTTGCTTCTGTCTTTCAAGGCATAGCAGTTAGCCCTAATATGTCCATTCTTCTTACAATAATGGAATGCCTTCTCAGCATGCCTAGACTTCGACTTACCCCTCATGTTTTTGCCAAGGTTCCTACCTTGACTCCTCCCAAGAAAAACCAGGACCTCAACCTGACTCTCAGATCTTTCAGCAAGGTGTTTCATCTTCTCCTTAGATAGTAAGGCATCATAGACCTCCTCCACCGTAAGAGTATCCCGACTATAGAGAATAGTATCTCTAAAAGTCACATATGTTGGTGATAACAAACACAACAATATCAATGCCAAGTCCTCCTCATCGTATTCAACCTCCAAAGTTTTCAAATCGGCCACGATTTCTTTGAAGAAGGTTAAGTGATCATCCAATGACCCACCTTCAGACATCCTATGAGAATACAAGCACTGTTTTAAATGTAACTTACTGGTCAACCTCTTTGTTATGCAAAGCTGCTTGAACTTCAATTACAATGCAGCGACACTTATCTTCTTTAGAACATCCTGAAGACTTTGATTTGAAAGATGAAGATGAATTTGCGTCAGGGCTTTTCGATCCCTACATTACTTCTCTTCCTGCGTCCAGGTAAAAGGCATCTTACCAAAGCCAAGCAAAGCTTCTTCTAAATCCATTTGCACAATAACTGTTCTCATCTTTGCTTGCCATAAACTAAACCTCATGTTTTGATCCAATATCGAAACCTCATACTTCATTGTTGTCATGTGAAAATCAACCTTACATTCTAATACCACTTGTTATGAATGCGGATCACAAGATATGACAATAATGAAATAAAGCAGGAAAGTAAATAACATAGAGATTTACGTAGAAACCTAATTTGGGAAAAATCATGGGCAGAGGAAGAGAAAAATCACTATAATTAATAGGAATGTGTTTACAATATCAAAACTCAATACACTCAATTGAATCTAAGCTCTCAAGACTCAATGCACTAAATTGAATCTAAGCTCGCAAGATATTGTAGATTTGTTCTCTCAAGGTTTTTTCTCAAAACTCATGAAAACTTATTATTTAATACAATGCATGATGCTTTTATTTATAGAGACGCCCAAAAAGCCCTAGTTATAGACCAATAAGAGTCTAAAACGTGATAAAATGAAAAAATTAGAGTTGGTCGGATAGCACTATCGCTTGAGTGACATGCTAGAAAAAAGTGGGTGAGGGATTTTCGATCGAAAGGCTAGTGACGTTGCTTCTGCTCCAATTTCATCCCATTTCACTTGATCGTCCGTCTAGCGATAAGCGAGCGAAAATGCGAAGTATGTTGCACCCATTCCATAACTTGATCTTTCCAAGATCAATCCAACTACTACTCCTAAAACCCCAATTTGGGTCAAACTACAACATTGACGATGCAAAAATCATTCACCACTGCAAAAAACTTGTTGATAAGGAAACAAAGATTGAGACCACAAATCTTTTGAGACCATTAGCAATGGATTTCTTGATTGGTATACAAAGTGCCTGAGATCTCAATTTTAGGCTAATAAGACTAAATATTGCCAGTTGAATTAATTTTTCGTTACTTTTTATAGTTTAATTTCTAAAACAAAACAACAGCAGATTCTGTGGTGCAAATAAGTTATGAGCGTAAAAATTAATAATGGAATAAAAGTTTCATATGTTTGAGCGTTACGCAACAAAAAGGCTGAACCCAATAAAATAAATTCTTGTGGAGAACACAGAATACAAACATGTTACACATGCATGATCAGATAGAATGGCAAAGAATACATCTTTTATACATTAAAATTAAATTCAGATATTATTGCAACAATTCATAACAAGCCTAAAGAACCTTCAAAGCTACAAGCCCCTCGATGAAATGTTAAACAATAGGTGAAATTCATATTGAGGTTATAGCTTTTAAATTATCGATCAATTTTACGTATCTTCTAATTGTATTCACATCTTCTGGCTTAGGAATTCAATTAGTCTGTGAATCATCCTTATGCACTGGCTCTTCATAATTATAGAATCTTTCTTAACATCTAGTGTAGGTGATATAAAGAATCTACGTCTGCACAGCAAATCAATACAATCAATGTTCACAACAAACATCGAACAAGAAATCATTCTCAATTCCTCACTCACACAAGAACATCAAGCACAATACAAAAATTAAAAAAAAAAATCATATTTTTAGCTCCACAGCAAATCAAAACCATTACCAAGCACAACAAATCTAAACAAAGCCCACAAAAAATTCAAATTAAAAACACCACATTGCTAGCCTAAACTAAAGGTGGGATAAGTGATTGCCTATGGTCTTGCTTTGGTGAGGACACAAAAAAATTTATGATTTTACTACTTGTACATCAAAATGGTATATATTTGGTCCGAAAATGGTATGATGGAAAAAGATTTGATGAAAAATTTGATTATATTTTAAACTGAAAAATGATAAAGCGTCATGTGACATTATATAATCTCTTATGTAAATGTTAATGTATATGTAGCAAGATCCAAAAAATTATTATATTTATTATACTTATAAAATAATAAAGAATTTTTTCTAGAAAAAGTTTTATATTTTCAAAGTATAAAATAATTTTAGTACATTCGTGACCTCGCTATTTTATTTTTTCTCTTTTTCAAGTGGAATTTTCGTTTTCTTTCTTTTTTCTCTTTTTTTGTTTCTTTTTATTTTTTACTTGAATTTTCATCTTTTATTTTATTTTCTCTGTTATTTAGCCATCCTCAATTCCTCATCTCCAAGTTCAAGTATCAGCAAATTCTGTAGCTTAAGTTTATGTTTTTGATAGTTATACTAACATGTATGATTTTATTTTATTTTTTGTTTTAGATTTTTCTTGTTTTTCAATTTCGGGATAAAAGTATAAATTTGGTCATTATTTACAATTGTTACATTAATATCACATTTTTGTAGTAATGATGCTTTGACTATTTTTCGTGTATCTTGAGAAGTGTAATTTATACACTTTTTTAGGTAGTTAAATAAAGATATATGGGATTACTTTTGATGAGTTATAGCTTAATCTCTTGTATATTTTATTTGTTAATAAAGCTCAATTATTGGATGTGAAATTCGAAGAAAGGAACGAAAATTGATGAAAATGAGGATTTTTAAAGGTTGAGGATCAAAGTGCAAACATGTTAAACTTGATTCAGACCAAATATTAATGGTTGAAGAGTGTGAGGAGTCAATTGGACGTGAATAGAGGACTTAGGCCTGAAATTATACAAGAAAATGGCCTGGAGGAAGTTTAGGAACCAACTATAGAAATTTGTCCCAGACTTAACTATGTTGATTCTTCCACATCCGCAAGGCACTTTTTTTGGAACTCCAGGCTGAAGTGATTGAACCATGCTTGAGCAACCAAAAATACCATGCATGCGCATGGGTTTAATCTAGGTATGGGAACAACTTTCCTTATTTCATTTAAACTCTTTTGGAATTTAAGTGAACACAATTTGACCTATTTGAAATGGTTATAATTACAAAACAATGGCAGAAATCACAGGATATCAACACACCATAGCGTATCGGGTGTAAAAAAGGCAACTTACATCTAGAAGCAAAGATCCAAAGCTCGAGATTGACGATCAAGAATAAGAAATTTATTCCAAATCATATTTCTTGTAATCATATATGTTTCAGGGGATTCCATTTCATATTTCTTCTTTTAGTATCATAGAAATCATGTTAGGCTAGATTCTTACTTATATCGGATGAAGATAAAATCTCTGTTTGATTCTTTTGAATTGAAAACTAGTAGTTTAGTGTATTCTTGATTAATCTTGCATGAATATTACATTACTTAATTGATTGTCCATAAATTAGGTAATTACTTGTTGTAGTGTTGGAAGGTTCAAAATAAGTTCGGAACACTACAAGATTATCATACAGCTAATACATGTTAAGAATAACATATGAGACATGTACAATCACCTACATAATCATGTAATTGAATGCATTACTTTATATATGATCTTAATAGGAATATGATCGGGTCTCGTTTATGATAGGTTTAAATTACCTCGAAATTGTTAATTAAAATAGGATTATCGATTATCTAGAATACACAAATGATGAAGAGATCGAATATATATTAAAATTCAATTTCACAGCCACAATTTAGCAAAAAGAATGGGGGCATAATCGTTCGAGACAACTAGCGATTCTCAACTTTAGTCATTGGGCAAATAACTGTATAAATTCAAGCGAAAAAACTAAGAATGTCTTCATACTTAAAGAACTAAGGTTCGTTTAATGTGAAATTCAGAAAGTGGCATAGAAGGAGAAGACAAGAGCACATGCCTTGTCAAAATTATTTCCTTGACTATCATCAAACTATTTAATATTGGATGTCGGCCGAGATGGATTAATCCCTTAGTTGATCAATTAAGAGATGGATAATTACTCGGGGAACCTAAAAAAGCAGGGAAGTTGTGTATCAAAATGGTAGGTTACTCTTTGATTGTATGAACTCTTTATAAACGAGGAATAATGATGTCATACATAAAATGTCCTGACCCAACTGAAGGGCAAGATGTGCTAATAAATAAAAGTACATCATAAAATTTGTGGTAATCATCCGATAAAAAAATTTTGGCCTTTAAGAAAATTATACAAGGTTACTATTGACCGATCCTTAAACAAGACACGTAGGAATTGGTTAAAAAGCATACTATATGTCAGCAATTCAAAAAAGTAATGATATTCAGTCTCATTGGGTTATAGCCCCAGTACATGTGGCTCTAATGCTTTCATTTAACATATCATTTAATGTCATATTAACACCACATAGATTAGAGTTATAACTTCAAGGGAACTACATGGCATTATTCAGTTCGGAACCTAATACATCAACTAGCCCAAGATCACCTAACATAATTATTATTTATGGGTCTACCTATTTTTTACCAATAGGGTAGGG
>NW_019238017.1:12039-16273 GCF_002742605.1 Olea europaea var. sylvestris | reverse complement strand
GGGGGGGGGGGGAGTCTCTTCTTTGTGTAAAGGGAATTTTGTAATATTGTCTTGATCCTAACTTGTCTTGAACAAGATCTACCGCAAGAATTTGTCCATGATCTTAATCGTTTTCAATTACAATAGAAGAAATATATACATATTCTTTTTCAAAGAAAAATCTTTAACCTTAAAACCTTGTCTCCCCCATAAACTCTACATTCTCAAGGAATCGGACATTTTTCCATTCGAAAATTGATCTAATAGTGGGATTTTTAAAATTTGTAACCCTTTAACAGTTGCTTTATTTGGAACTTTATCAAGAATTTAAATTACAATTTTTAGTTTTTCAACCTAGAGAGATTATGGTGTAGTATGGGACAATTGCACATTCCTCTAGGAATTTAGCAAAATGACCTTGACGTTCTCCTGATCCGTCATATCATCATAGTATTCACTGCTATGGTAAAATCTGACATGTTTAATTTTTTTTTTATTGAGTTTATTTTCAACCTCTGCCTCGTATGCCCATTGTTTGAGATTTCTCATAGATGAGATATAGGTAGCCATAGTGAGAAAAATTCATCTATGAACATAATAAATTATTGTTGACCATTCCTAGAAGCCAAAGAAAATGGCTCACAAATATCCATATGAATCGGTTCTAAAACATCTAAAGTTCTATCTCCATATATTTGTTTGTTTTCTCTTAATGTAATTAACATAAACACTTGAGTTTGAAAAATTAAGGGAATTAAAAATTCCTTCAGACACAAGATTTTTCATTCTTTTTTGAAAGATGTGACCTAATCGCTTGTGTCATGACGAAGTGGAATTCTCATTTGTTAATTTATGTTTAATTAATACAACGTGAACTCACATGTAAGATATCTTTATAAGAGACAGCCATATTAAATAGATATATGTTATCATAACCGGATAAAGAATTGGTATCCACATTATTTGAATTAAGAAAATGACTACATTAACTATTTTCAATTGAATAAAAGTAATCGAATTTGTCCATTGTAAAAGCAAAAAATAAAATTTCATCCAAAAAAGGGGTGCCACAAATGTCTCTTTCAAATTCAAAAAAGAACCAGTTTTTAATAATAATCTAAAAGTCCTTATAGCCTCAACAACCTAACTAATTTGCCATTTCCCCACATAGATGAATCCTTCAACATCAATTAGTTTTAGGCTATTTAGACAACCCCGCATATACATGCTTATTTGAATAGTGACAACGAAATTTATCTACAAAGTGTGTCTATTATTGAAATTAAATTAACCTCTGAACAAAGAAAAATAAGAAGTGTACTTGACATTACACGCCAAGTGTTGTATTTAATACAATCTCATTTCATGTGTTCCAGATTTTCATAAATGTAATAACTAGATAATTTTTCAGTTTTAGGGCGTTTGCGGTTTTTTTAATCGAACCGTATGCAAATTTCTTATTCTTTAACGAGGTACTTGTCAAGTCAGTACTTCCAGTTCTCTCTTGCTTTATACTTTCAACTTCTTACACACAATATGGAATGAGTTCACTAAGATTCCACATCCTCTTTTAACAGTTGTAATTAAACTTAAATTAACGAAATTATGCAGGAAGAGAAATCAAAACCAAATACACGAGCAAGTCATTAGACAACTCAAATTTTAATGTCGTTGGTTTTGAAGAAAGATGAGACACATCTATGATGTACTTCTGTATATTTTCTTTAGGCTTATACTTTAATGAAACCAAGTTTACCAGAAGTGTACTAATTTCGACCTTATTGCTTTTTTTGCAAAGCGTTTTGAAATATTTTTTCAAGAAATTTCTTGACAATTACCTTATTGGACACAATGCTCTTGAATGTTGTTGGAATTTTACGCTTCATGATTATAAGACTTATAAAGTTTGAACGATCCCACTTATTCGAGTCTCATTTTATTAGCTGAACTCTTATTCGTAATAGTAGTGGATTGTTCAGTTCTTAACGCAAAATCCAGATCCATGCTGCCAAGAGCAATACAAACGTTCTCTTTCTATCCCTAGCTTTGGTTCAAGCACTGGAATTGAGTTGATGTTGACAGATATTGTAGAAGTAGATGGATTAACAGAATAGAGAACTTAAACCTAAATAACATGTTCACATGGAAATCTGTATTGAACAATCAATAATTTAAAATAGTTGTGGGCCCCGTCACATGAGACCTAGCAACACATTGATATTAAATCTTTTGATAGAAATATCAACTTTTAAATGGTACTCTTGGTATAGTAATCAAATATTGACAATAAATTCGGTTAAAAATCAAGTCTATCTTCAGACCGACTCAATGTTAACATAATGAAAAACTTTATAATTATTACATATTTATTATTACAGGTGTGCAAATAATTCGGCCAAATATTAAGCCCTTGTTTGAGCCACATTATTTTATAAAAATGCATTTTAAATAGTGTAATGATAAAAAATGTGTGGTTAAAAAATCAAGAAAAGTTTTGGATTTGCGGGTTATGTTATTTTATTTAAAAATGTGTGGTTGAAATAATGTCAAATCTCTATTTCAGAATGTATTTTTTTCAAATAATATGGATCAAACAGGGCCTAATATTCCTCTAGGGCGATGAGTATCCACATGAATTACGTACACATAACCTTCCTAATATTCCAAATAAATTAATTTAGGTACAAGAGATTATTTTAGTAACATGTTGTTTCAATTAATCTATTTTAGAAAATTAGTAATTCGAAATAAATGTTAAGTACCAAGATTTGAAATTGATTGCATCTCATATTTTATTTTATTTTATTTCTTTTCGTGCTAAAAGAAAATAAAATAAAATAAAAAAATGTATGCTTGAATGGGAAACTAGAGCTGCAGCCGGTTGTGCTTCCTTATGGTAGCCCCACAGCGTTCGTACTCGGCGCTAAGGCATCACGTCTATAGTTTTGACCCATAATGTTTGAAAAATCCTAGAAATCTGAATTTTTGAATTTTAATATTAAAATTCATATCTGAAATTGGAAAATCTAAATTATGACTTTCAACCTTAAAATTTTTCTTGAAAAACTCTGAATTTTGAAATTTATACTTAAAATTAGTATTCCAAATTGAGAGATTCCAAAACTCAATATATGAATTTTAACCACAAAATTCTTTTCTTTAATCCCAATGGTTTAACATGGAGGTGGCTCTGATAGCACTTGTTAAGATTTTAAAATTTATAAAATTAAAAACTTTAGAACTTAAAAACTCAAATTTATTTATTGTCGAGATTCTCCATGTTAAGTCACTAAGAAATTATTAAATGCGGAATATACCTTAATTCTTTGAAAATGATTCTTCATTACTAAATCTTGATTTCGAAGCTTGAATCTTGAAATTTGAACTGTAATCTTTTCATCTTTGGCTTCTTCACATTTAATCTTGATTTTTGCCTGATTCGATTATTTAATTCTTGTTCTTAGTTTTGCTTCTTGATCATAGTTTTAATTCTTGAATTTATTCTTCTTGATTCTTGATTGTGGGTATTTGATCTCTCTCTTCAATATGCTTTCTCTTGTATTCTTGTGTTGATTGGGTGACACAAAGATTGAGAAGTTGTAAATGAATTGGAGATCACAATCCTATACATCCATAAGTATTTTCCTCATCATGAAATACAAATTTAAAGAAATTTGGTCGCTACACATATAATCTAGCCCACGCCTTAAACCCTTGTTTAGCCCCACATCACATTACATCCCATTAACTTAAATTAAAGTTTTCTCTCTCCTATTTTCAACCATACAATTTTCAGTAAAAATAATACTATACATAAATCGAAAACTTTTCATTCTTTTACAACTATTCATTTTTTTAAAGCACTATTTCCCCCATTATAATCAAATTTAATGGGTGTCAAACGGGAACTAATTTTGAACTTCACTTTAAGATAACATTATATACAATTAATTACTTATGTTGGCCTACTTGACATACTAAAATTTTCCCAACAATATTATTGCATGCACCATTGACTAGTAGAGGAGGTGTATAACATCCGCTGGAAGATTCTCCAATTATTTTTACCTAATTAATTACTTATTATTAAAGGGTCTAGACTCAATGTGGGAATGCACATCTTAGTCACGCAGAAATATACAAATTCAAAAAGGGTTAATAACATAAGTTACCAAATTTTATTTCAAAGTAGTTCCTCAACTTTCACTTTTATTTCAAATTGGTCACAGGAACCCCCACCCCCCCTCCCCCGGCA
>NW_019238017.1:6938-12009 GCF_002742605.1 Olea europaea var. sylvestris | reverse complement strand
GGGCCAACCCAATCCTTTTTAAAGTTTAGGCAACCGTTTGTGTCCGCCACTCCATGCTGGAACAAATGACAAAGAGCCCTACAAAAGTGATGATGTTGCAATAAAATCCGTCGAATAGCTTGTATTTTTGTTCAACTTGACAAATAATATATATATATATAAGAAAATTAATTATTTAATTTCTAATTGAACAAGAAAATAATAAATTTTCTATATAATATGCTAGTCATCGATTCCATCAGCCAGGCCATGAATTGTGGGAGACACTATCATTGATTCTTGAGCTGTGCTATTAATTCCGATAAATGGATAAAGAAAACAACTGGAATGTCTAATCTTAAAAATATTGTCATATCCTTCATTTTATCATTTTTATTTTTCAGAACTACATTGCAATTATATGGAAGATCATTACGTTACGATTGTCAACTAATTTTTTCCGTAAGTTTAGATGATCATAGATAATGAAATGTGACATGAAACGCAAACTAACTTGAAGTTCATTGACCAAATTAAGACAGATTAATTTTAAATTATCCAGTTGGAATTTTGCTAAAAGTTCAGCCACCACTGATGAAATTTACCCTAAATTGGTCAATCCAGAGCCAGTTGGCATTGCATCATCAAAGATTCAAATAAAAGAAAAGATAAAACAGAATAAAATATAATCAAGACATAGTCCACTTTCAATCAGTACTAACGACCAAACAATTAAAACAAGGAAGAAAAAAAGATAGCGCCGCGATTACCTTCCCAACCATTTTCCTTTCCTTTTCCTCTTCTCTGAAAAATAATTTTTCTTTTTTTCCTTCCCATTTTCTATTCAATCATTCCTTTCTCTCCCGGGAATTCTGCATCAATTCGCCTGCTTTTTAATTAAAGGTAACATATTCATGGTGTTTTGGTTTTTAACAGAATACACGCGTACGTTTGTGTGGCCATATACTTATGATCCTTTGGTGGGTTTTTAACAACTGATTTCCACTTTCTGATTTTTTATTATGATTAATGTAAAAATTTTGATGAAATTCTTGGTGCATATTTTACATGTTTGCTTAATATGTCAGTTTAATAGCTTGCATGCTCATTTATTGTTATTGGGCTCGAAATATACTGCTCTTAATTAATTAAATTTTCTTGATGCTTATGGATTGTTTTCCTCCCCGTGCTAATGAGAAAGGGAAATTAAATTATGATGTATCTGAAGAAGAAATTATTTGACTCACTACAAGTTTCATAAAGGCCGCTTTTTGTCAGCTAATTGAGAAAATTTTTGGCATATGTGCGACAGATATATCCCCGTATGCAACAAAAACTACCCGTTTTGAAGGATAAATTTGGGAGTCTTGTTTACCAGTCTTGCTCCTGATAGGCCTTTCTAAATATTTTCCTTATGATTTCCCAGGTTAAACAGTACCTGCAAGTGATGGTATTCTATAGAGATGATTAAGTTGCTGCATCATATAATTGTTTTTCTGATGTACAGAATCAACTGGAGAAAATTGTTTTTTATTGGTTCAGTTCTTACAATAAGTAGTGTTTTTATACAAATTTCTACCCTTCCTTACCCACTGAAAGAATGGATTTTCCCACCTTCCACAGTAGTTTCATCTTTTGAACCTTTGAACACTACTACAATGGGTGACGGTTTTGAAACCGTTCATAATGCCACCGTGATTGTTTCATTTAATTCTTCTTCCAAAGTCAATGAATTAGTGCTAGAAACCGAGGAGGCAGAAAAAGATTTTAGGAGGAGAATGCAAAGAACCAATAAAAATTCCACAAGTAAAGTTTCTCCACCATTTTCACCTTCACCTGTCCAAAAAATGGCTAATAACCCGCTGGTAAGTTCCTACTTGTTTTGATATTTCAAGTACCTGTGTTATTTTATTTCCTCATCCATCTCACTATATGCAGAGATACCTATCATCTTCAACACCAGATGAGGCCCTTGCATTTGCTAAAAGAGAGACTGAAAATGCCCCACTGGTTAGTGATGATCCAGAACTATATGCTCCCTTATTCCGAAATGTTTCTACTTTCAAAAGGTATCTCATAATCTTTTATTTTGCTAATATAGTATACTGCATCTTCTAAGAACCTAGTAATTTGCTGAGCAATAAATGGTGTACATACTCGTGTTATTAGTTTCTAAATGTTTCTACTTTCAAAAGGTATCTCATAATCTTTTATTTTGCTAATATATTATACTGCATCTTCTAAGAACCTAGTAATTTGCTGAGCAATAAATGGTGTACATACTCGTGTTATTTGTTTCTAAAACTGATGGTATAAGTATCTTTATATATATCCAGATACAACTTGAATTTGAATATGAATTCGAAGGAAGACATTGATGATATACAAGATGATTTCATGCTTGGTAGTGGGAGCATATTTGTAAACACAATAACATATTCTTGTGTTTAATTGTTTCATGTTTAATGTACAAGGAACATTCCATAATCAGAACTTTAACTGTGGTAATATCATGAATTCTAATGTTATGGCTTAAAAGGTAGACGTTTACTACGTAATACAATCCATACTACTACCACAATTATAATATAATTGATGAGATTAACTTTAAGAAGTTATTGTCATATCAAGCACATCTTTTTGATCATGATTGCATTAAAAAATTGTCCATAGAAAATTGATTTTGATAAATGTTGAGAAAGTAATATAGCTGGGATATGTAAAATATTGGATCTAGTTTGATTTATAAAAGGTGAGTTCATTTGATAATATGAGAAGGATGGTTATTGTGGAATGTATTGAGCAAATACTGTCTTAGATTTTGATTTAAGTATTTGTCATGGCCTAGTGTTATATAGTATGTATGCATTCTTGTATATATTCATGGAGTTAATTGAGCAAAATACTGCTTTTACTTTGTATATAGCAATGTGCCATTGTCTGTCATGAAATTATCAGTAAGCATCAAGACTTTTAATCATTTTTTTTAGCCCTAAAACCAATGTATTTTCTTATATCAACTTTTAGGCTTCAAAAATGGAAAGTTAGCTTTTCTCTCCAGTTCTTATCGAGGTCTATTTTTGTTTATATCAGTCTGATGAATGCAAGCAACTATTTTTTGTCTTCTATTTTTCATTGACCACTTAAGGGTGCGAGTGATTAGCGTAAGATTGGACTAATTCCACATTTTTTAGAATTCTGTTAATAAGATCATACGAAACACATTCTTGTTTGTATTAAAATTTGGCCCAAGTATGGTTTTCAGTCGATAATCGTTAAGGGTATCAAAGTTTTGCATTGAGATTATTGTGTGCTTTTCAGCATTTCTCCTCATATAGCACTCTGAAATGAGCGTGAGTCTTTCACTTTCTTCTACATCTAGCTAATTGGCCTACGTCTTGTTGGTCAAAAGTTTGGAAGGAACTGATGGAGTTCAGCTCTAGTTTGTAAAACCAGGTTTTGGTAGTTCTATTGAGGGCATTGGGGAATATTGGCAGCAATTGGAACTGGCGACATCAAATCTATAATCATTTTAGGCAGTTGACTGGATATCCAGACCGACTCCTTGCTAGGAAGCCTGAAGAACTTCTATAGGATTGGCTAGTCATGATACTCTGTGTGAAAAGTATGCAAAACTTTTATTCAGTAAAGATCTAATGGGCTCCATTTGGAAATCCCCATTCAACCTATTGGCCCATAAGACTTAGCACATATATTGGGTCATCCAATGTGCCAATCACGTGATTTGTTAAGTGGAATATGTTAGAGGGGGAACCACGTGCTTCAGAATTTCGAGGTTGGGGACGAAATGCCAAGAAAAATCGGTCCGGGACACAAGTATTCCTTTATGTAAAGATTGGGCACTTCTGTTGTTATTTTTTCTGAAAAAAAATAAAATAAATTGAATGCTTGGCTCCATGGCTGTTAGTTTGGGGGTAGAGTACTAAAGTGAAAAGGAATTTCTAGAGTCCGACTTCCTTGTGTGTGCCATACTGATGCTCTATTCCAAGGGCTGAACTCTTCTCAGTTCAATCTCTTTCTCGAGAGTCATTTTTTTCTTCGACAGGGCCTAGAATAATTTTTTGAGACACCAAGCTCTTAGAATGAATGAGTACTTCTGGACTCTCTGACTAACAATTTAAACTGGACTATTAGTATCCGAATGCATAAAAATGGATTTTTAATCGATTGATGCACTTTTCCTTTCCTAGGAAACTGACAAGCCTTGAAAATTGTGTATTGTTGAAGAAGACTGCTCCTTTTTCTCCTCTAATAATGTATGAGCTATAATTGAAATGGTCCAAAATTTATGAAGAATATTTATATCTTTGTCCAATTTTTGATATGCTGCTTATGAATGATCTGTTTTCAATTTTTACATCCAACTGCTCTTGAAGCTTATTGCTATCGATTTTAACTTCTCAGGATATTTATGAAATTGCAGGAGCTACGAGCTGATGGAACAGATACTAAAAGTTTACATATACAAAGAAGGAAAAAGGCCCATTTTCCACCATCCTTATCTCAGAGGAATTTACTCATCTGAAGGATGGTTTATGAAGTTGATGGAAGAAAACAGGAAATTTGTAACGAAGGACCCAGAAATGGCTCACTTGTTTTATCTTCCATATAGTGCACGCCAGTTACAGAAGGCTCTCTATGTCCCTGACTCACATGATCTAAAGCCATTATCGATCATTCTTAAAGACTATGTGAATATGCTTGCTGCAAAGTATCCTTTCTGGAACCGCACTCATGGATCAAATCATTTTCTCGTAGCTTGTCATGATTGGGTATGGTAGCTCTATGACATGTGCTAAGCATTACTACCTTCTTATTTATGCTTCCATGTGCACGTAATTTTACATCCCAGAGAGAGTACTCATTTTAATTTGAAATTTCAGCTCCCATTTCTTCTGTTAATCTTTTTTAGTTCCATTTACTTAAAATTAAACTCCCATTTTTCCCACCTCATTTTTTTTCCATTATTGCTTGAAGGGACCATATATTTTGAAGGAGCACAAGGAGCTTCAGAGAAACACTATAAAAGCTCTCTGCAATGCTGATGTCTCAGAAGGAGTCTTTATTGCTG